>NW_008331140.1:2287428-2289766 GCF_000622305.1 Nannospalax galili
TTAAATACTTTATTTTATATTCAATATTAAATCTGAAAAATATGAAAAGAATTACAAACTAATCTAATTATGGTCATGGATGCTAAAGACCTTTAAAATTTTTAATTAAATAATATGTAGCACAAAAAGAAACAATATAAAATAACCATAAACTAGATGTATAACTAAAAATTATTTAACATTAGAAAATAATTGCTAGCAATTTAAAGAGAAAAATTAAAATGTAAATTCTGCCCCCCCCCAAAAGTATGGTAAAAGTCAATATGCAAAGGTTGGTGGAATGCTTGACTAGCATGAGTAAGGCACTAAGCTCAAAAAAAGTACAAGGTGGCTAGAGAGATGGCTCAGCGGTTAAGAGCACTGGCTGCTATTAGACAGGACTTGAGTTCAGTTCCCAGAACCCACATGTCAAATAACAACCATCTGCAATTCCAATTCCAGAAGATCTGTCATCCTATCCTAGTCTCCACAGTCATTGTATGCACTAGTACACTTATCAACATGCACAAAAGAAACACAAATAAAAATAAACAAATCAAATAAAATGTTTAAGAATTTCACTGTAAAATTTTTGCTATGTTAAATATACATCTTCTGTTCTGTAGCTTTACTCTGTAAAGCAGGGATGCAATGGTACATAACTGAATTTCCAGCAACTCTGTGCAAAGTACAGAAAAGCAAGGAAGATCAAGAAAAATTGACTAAATGAATTAATGATGGTTTGAAATATAAACAAGAATCAAAAATCTTCCAGATTGCCTTCCAATTCCATTGTACACAGAATATGCAGCAGTTTCTATTCAAAAAGCAACTAAGGAAGAGCAAAACTTCCTTCTTTTAACACTAAAAATTAAATTTTTATTATTACATTAAGACAAAAAGAAATTTTATAGACTCATGGCAAATGTTTCCCAGACACAGTTTGGAAAAGAAAAAGTAAAACAGGAAATTAAAACAAGTACGAAGTGAGGGTGAAAAGATGACTAAGTGATTCATAACAATGGCTGCTCTTGCAGAGGACCCAGGTTCAGTTCCTAGCACCCATATGTTGGTTAACAACCATCTGTAAGTGCAGCTCTAGGGAATCTGACACTCTCTTCTGGCCTCCGTGGGCTTTGTACAACATGGGTGCACTTATATACATACAGACAAAACACTCATACACATAAAATAAAAATACTTAAAAAAAGACAAGAAGGGCAGCATTGCTCAATGGTCAAGCCCTTGTGTAGCATGTGCAAGGCCTTGGGTTCAACCCCTAGTGTCACTAAAAAATATAACAAAATTTTTAAAAGCTAAGGAAACAAAACCAGAAATTTGTCCTAATCTTTTTACTTAATAGTTTTTATTTTCATTGAGCTTAACTTCTAATTAGATTAAGACAGTCTGCCCATGTCAGTTTTATTTTTCTCTCTAGCACAGAAAAAAAAAATCATCAACAGAACTTCTGAGTTTTCTTATAACATGGTGTACATAATTCGATATAATAAACTGAAACAATGAAAGATAAGATCAAATAAAGTAACAGGGAAAAGAAGACTAAAGGAGAACAGGGAGAGAAAGAGGGAAGGAAGAGAATGAGGGAATGAAGAAGGAAGGGAGGGAGGGAAGGACAGAGGAAGGACCAAGCCAAGAGACAGGTAAGAAAGCAATAGAGAGGGGAGAGACCAGGCGAATTCTTGTTCTATAGACAAAGAGTTCGTTTTACAAGATAGCAAGAGTTCTAACATGAATGGTGGTAGTACTAGTACAGTAATATGAGCACATTTATTAATGCCACTGAACTATATTCTTAAAAATTTAGTTACGATAGGGGCTGGAGAGAGGGCTCAGCGATTAAGAGCACTGATTGCTCTTGCAGAGGACCTGGGTTCGATTTCCACCACCCACATGGCGGCTACAACTGTCCTTAACTCTAGTTCCAAGAGAATCTGAAGCCCTCTTCTGACCTCCATGGCATTGCGCGACATGGGTGCACTCACATACATGCAGGCAATACACTCATACACATAAAATAAAAATAAATAAAATATTTTTTTAATTTAGTGAAGATAATAAATTTTATATGTGTTCTGCCAACTTTCAAAAGAAGTAATAAAAACAAGCATGAGGATTAAGGTTCAGTGCTCAGGGAATGGAGATAGGGAATTCTTGGAGCAAGCTAGCTAGCCAGACTAGGTGAACTTGTGAGCTCTGGGTTCAAGTGAGAGACCCTACCTCAATGTATAAGGTAAAGAACAATCTAGGAAGGAAATGCCAACCTCTGACCTCCATACAAACACACACGCACACACACACACAGTGTAAACATGCATACACACGTGAACCAACTATATAT
>NW_008331140.1:2289897-2291537 GCF_000622305.1 Nannospalax galili
AAAATGTAGCAAAAGTAAAATAATTTCAATAACTTTCAATATAAAGTAATAACAGTAATAAACTAATAAGTATAAGGTAAAAACACCAAGCATAAGTTAGCAGGAACCAGATAATTATTAGCCATTAAAAAAATCTTTTCAGAATAGAAAACAGGGCTGGAGAGATGGCACAAAAGTTAAAGGCTAAGACTAACAATCAAAACATCAAAAAATAGAAAAACAACAATCTTTACTATGTTTTGGAAGGTGCATGGTGTTTCACACAGTGAAACAAGTGTTATGACACTTGAATATGTTTGAAAAATCTCTGTACCATGACATTAAATTCCTTTATAATGGTTACACTTACAGTCTCATCTGACTGAATTCTCTAAGACATAGCCATATCACTCAGTTTAACAAATATACTTTTAGCTTCATACTTCTATAACTTTCACAAGCCATAGTTTTTTTTTTTTACTGTCTCCTCCAAGAACTGTCTAGTGAACTATTAATCATCTAAGGAACAGTTCAACACTTTTACCCTAATGCCTTTCCAAATGTCTTGTTCTAAAAAGATTTAATAATTTCTTTCATGCTGTTCCTACAGGATCCATTCATTTATGAAAAACGTAATTGCTTCATTTGTTTCAGGCACTATTCTAAGCAACTGTAGTGAACCAATGAACATAAAAGTATTTGAATGGATCCACTCTATAGAAAAAATGACAAAAACACTAATTGCCAGAGTTGACCAATACCCAATGTGCATACTAGTCTAAACATCAGGCTGGACATCATAAATACAGGAAATATAATGCACTGTCCAAAGCAATCGAAAATTAACATCTCTTTGCACCATATTGCTGAGACTTTGAAAAAGGTTAAAAGCATGAAAAAGGAGAAAAGAATATATGCGCTTTGAAAAAGCTGCCACGGGATTCAGTGATGCCCTCCCTCTTACAACTGATCCAACCCAAGTCAAGATATCAGCATTAGGGCTGGAGAGATGGCTCATTGGTTAAGAACAATGGTTGTTAACCACTCGTCAGTTGAGGAGCACTTAGGTTGCTTCCATCTCTTAGCTACTGTGAAAAGAGAAGCAATAAATATGGTTGTACAAGTGTCTCTACAATAGGATGAGTCCTTTGGGTATATGCCAAGGAGTGGTATAACTGGGTCATACAGTAGGTTCATTTTTAGTTTTTTAAGAGTTCTCCATACTGTTTACCATAGAGGCTGCACAAGATGGCAATCTCACCAGCAGTGAATGTGGTTAACAAAAATGTGGTGTGTTTACACAATGGAGTTGTATTCAGCAGTAAAGAAAGATGAAATAATGAAATCTGCAGGTAAACGGATGAATCTAGAAACTGTTATACTAAGTAAAGTAACAGACTCAGAAAAACAAACGACGTATGTTCTCCCTCATATGTGGCTTTTAGCACCAAATTCTTTTAAATTCTAGGTCCTTTTAATAAGAAGATGCTATACAGAAGTCCCTTCTGCATGAAATAACTACCGTCATCATGACTTTGGCTGAGCCTGATCACTAAACAGTCACAATTGCGCTTGCTGATGGTTGAGCTCATTCATTAAAGGAGTGCCAAGCAGGGTCACTGGACCCTCACCTGAGTATCCAGCCATTCTTCCCAGCCAAC
>NW_008331140.1:2291667-2314318 GCF_000622305.1 Nannospalax galili
TAGTTCCCTGTCTAGAACTTATAATGCTAATTACTCTTGCCTTTACTTCTCCTTCACATCTCCTATTTATAATTCAAGGACTTTCTTCTTCCCTTAGAGACAAGAGTTGTGCAATTTGGGAGTCTTTTAGATAGAGCCACTGAAGGGGTACGCCAATTGCCTCACCCTGCATCCCTGTTGAGCGTGGAAGAAGACAGAGCAGTGGTCGTCCCTATTCCCTATTGGCAATTTGGGTAATCTTTACAGAGGAAGGTGTGATAAGAATAGGAGGTAGGAAGGCTAGGCAGTTAGGGTAAAAAGACCCCAAAAAATGTAGCCAGTTTCTTGGCTACAAGTCAAAATGTCCTTGGGCCTGTTAGCAATGTACTCTGTTCCAAAGGCCAAAAATGTCCAAAGTATTTGGGAGCTTGAATCTAATGCTTAAAAGATTTTAGGGTTACTTCTTCATCGGGGGGAATGTTGGAGGGGAGGGAGTGGGCATGGATTTGATCAAAACACCTTATAGACATGTATGAAATTCTCAATAAAGTTTTGTAAAAGTTAAAAAAAAAGAACACTTGTTGTTCTTGCAGACGACCTGGGTTCAAATCCCAGCACCCACATGGCAGCTAACAACTGTCTGTAACTCCAGTCCCAGGGGACCCAACAGCCTCTTCTGACCTCCATAGGCATTGCATGACATGGGTGCACTTACCTACATACAGGCCATAGACACATACACATAAAATAAAATCAATAAATAAAATTTTTTTAAAAAAATGATATCAGCACTAAAATTTATCATAAAAATTTGTGATGAAAGTCAAAATTTAGAACATCTGAAGAGGAAAACATAAGATACATTGTTTTCTTATATAAATTCTTACCTGTCTTTTCCTGTAATTGATTAACTTTATTTCTGGATTCCTCTAGTAGCAACATTAAATCTTTCATTTTATTTTCTTTCTCAGCATTTTGGACCAATAATTGTGATATCTAAAATAAAAATTTTAAAACAATATAGATGCAAAAAGATAAAACACCTTAGCATTTATATTCCGATGTAATTATTTTACAACCTTTTTTTACATTCTTTTAATTACAGACCTTTGGCTTTGGAAAATCTGGTTTAAAAATAAGCAGCACACACCTTTAATCACAGCACTTGGGAGGCAGAGGCAGGCAGATCTCTGTGAGTTCAAGGTAAGCCTGGTCTAGTGAGTTCCAGGACAGCTGAGGCTACAGAGAGAACCTGTCTCAAAAAGACCCTCCCCCCCCCAAAAAGCTTAAAATGCAAAAGTGTATATATTTCTTAACTAGGATAAGCTATGTTCTAGCAATTCAGAGAAGATAGTAAGAAACATAAGAGGCTAACTTTTTGTATATCACTTTCTACTTGGGAAGCAGAAAGTTTAAAAAGATGACAAAATAAAAATCTAAAATTTAAATCCTTGCAAATATCAGAAAAAAACAGACTTACCATTTTCAATGTTTCCATTATATGATATGAATAGAAAGAATCAACAGAATTTTTAAATTTCCTTTCATTGGTCTTACAGATAGTATTTTCAAGATAAACCAAAAAAACCTATTGAGTTGCCAGTGATCACCTTTACATTCTATTAGGTTTTATTTTTTGAACAAAATTTCTCAAAAATATTTTTTCAGCAATGTAAACTGATATAAATATTGTAAATTCCTTGATTCAAAACTATTGAAGATCAATCTTCAGTGAGTGTATATTTGAATCATAAAAATAAGTTAGAATAGACAAAAGGCAAAATATTTAGATAAAAACTAAATATTAAAAGTATATCATATAATCAACAAATACAAACTATTTTTTGAAATTTTGAATACTTCATGAATTAGGAAATATAAAGAATACAGAAATATATCTCAGAATAATTAAAATAATTTAAATATATCCACTCTAAAGTTTAAGTTGGAATGCTAATTATCCTGAATTGATCATGAATTGATGTGGGCATGAATCAGAACATTGCACTCTACCTGATAAAAATACACAAACTCTATGTGTTAGTTAAAAAGTAAATACTATATGTTAAAAACAGTATGAAGAGTTGATGTTTTAAAAACCTGATTTTCCTTCTCTTCAATTTTCTTCTTATTTTCTTCTTCAAGATGTTGGATTTTTTCATATTCTTCCTTTACTTTAAAAATAAAATAGATATAATGTCTTACCATAATTATAAAACTTTTCTACTACCAATAAAATTTGAAAATTCCTTCACTTCCTTATTTATCTCAAAATTATACTAAAACTTCAAAAGTTTCTGATGAGCAAAAACTGATAGTTTCTTACTGTTAATTTTGTTTAATAAAATAGTGAACTTAAATAATATCAATAGCTTAAAATTCTGTAACCCTTATATAAGCGACACATAAAACTTTATTCTTTACAACACAGTAATCTAAAATAAAGAATTTTAAATATGTCATAATATATTATATATACTTTACCAAAAAATATATGACAAAACTGTACTTCTAAAAAGCTAATACAAGCCATAATAGATTTTATTTCATAGAAAATGTAGTCTTTAACACAAACAATATTTTGAATATGCATTAATCCCCTGCCAAAATCCACAAGATTTTGAGAGGCTTACAAAAGTTAAGATAATATGAAATTTAAATTAGTTAAGAGCATCAAATGGACAGAATGAGAATATTAATAAAATAACAAAATATAAATAGCGATAAAAAACGTTAAATTAATAGGATTCCTACATTTGAAATTCATTTCCCGTTTAGAATTCTCAGATTGCTCACGAAGTTCTTCAAAAGCTACTGCCATTCTCTGGAATATAAAAAGTTTAAGAATCAGACTTTTTCAGTATGTTTCTTCAAATTTTGAAAAGATTACTAAATTTAAACATGTAATCATTGTATATAAAGCCACTCAACCTGAATCATGAAAATCCTATAACATAATAATTTACTAAAAAGTATTAAGAATGCCTGTAACGGGCATTCATCAGTTGAGACGATTCATCAGTTGAAGACACTGACTCAAGCCTTACAACCTGAATTTGACCCTCAGAACCCACATAGAGGAAGAAGTGAACTGACTCCTGTGGGCTGTCTTTTGGTCTCTACATGTGTGCCATGGGACACACACACAAACACACACACAGACACACACACAAACTTTTAAAAAAATAATTTTTGGTATAAAAAAGTTCTTTTTCTAATTACCTTTTTTTAAAACGTTATTGAGAATTTCATACATGCATACAAGATGTTTTGATCAAATCCATGCCCACTCCCTCCTCCCACCTCCTCCCATATCTCCCCATCACTTTTTTCTGCCAACTTCCTGTACTTTCTTTCTTTCTTTCTTTCTTTCTTTCTTTCTTTCTTTCTTTCTTTCTTTCTTTCTTTCTTTCTTTCTTTCTTCTTTCTTTCCTTCCTTTCTTTCTCTTTGCAAATGGGGGCTTTTTGCTATTCTAACATATTTTAAAAATTTTTTTAAAGTGCCCGTAATGTTTCCCTGGCACTGGAAACAGGTAAGATAATACAGAATAACAAAAACGAATATTGTCACTTTATCCTTTTAGTAACACATTTCAACATAATATCACATGCCTCAGTCCACAAGATTTTAAGGGGTTTACAGAATCAAATACAATAATAGCACAACTGTTATTTTACATTTTCCTGTGCTTAATGAATTTGTTTCTTCCCACTACAGTAAGCCAGACATTCCCCATAAAAATTCAAAATTATATTTACATCACTTGTTTAGGGTGTGTTCACTCAACATTCAATAAATCTTGCTTTGCAAAATTAGATTATTTATTCATTCATCTACTAAGCATTTACTAAATGTCTATTATGTATCAGAATTATTTTAGGCACTCGGACTATAACACAGTATCTACCATACTAGAAATTATTTATATTCAGTATAAGAAAGAATAAACACACATATAAAATGACTGTGTGTATATATCAAGTAACTGTCATGTATTTTTAAATACTCTTCAATAAAGTTAAATGGAGAGATACAGAATAATTGGTTAAAGATATTTAGATTAATAGTACAGTTAGTGAAACAAAAAGAAAGCATGTTTATAAGTGCACATAAGAAATTAAACAAAAAAAATCTGTAAACAGAAAACTCAAAGAACCAAGATCATAATGTCTTTGGTAATGCTATGAAACATACAAAGAATGGCTATACCAGAAGAGCAAATGGTGTAAGATAAAACATGAGACAACAAAGGTAATCAAGAGAAAGATTAATAATATTTTCCCAAATTAATGATTATATCTTTCAATGTGCTAGTCTCTTGACACGAATTCAATAAATACTTAGTATATTAAATAGTACTACTAACATGTGAATTAAAAAGCTACTACAGGGGCTGGAGAGATGGCTCAGTGGTTAAGAGCACTGACTGCTCTAGCAGAGGACCCAGGTTCGATTCCCAGCACCCACATGGCGGCTACAAACCATCCTTACTGCAGTTCCAGGGGAATCCGAAGCCCTCTTCTGACATCCGCAGCATTGCATGACACGGGCACACTCACATACATGCAGGCAATATATTCATACACATAAAATAAAAATGATAAATAAATTTTTTTTTTTTAAAAAAAAGCTACTACAGAACTGGGGCAATGGCTCCGCAGTTAAAGTGCTTGCTGTGAGTTCAGATGCCAGGTGAGAATGGTATCCTGGATATAATTCCAGTCTTAGAAAGTTACAAGAGATCATTGGAACAAGCTAGCTAGTGAGACTAGTCACATTAGCAAGCTCTGGGTTTAAAAGATCCTTCCCTGGAGCTGGAAAGATGGTTCAGCAGCTAAGAGCACTGCCTGCTCTCGTGGAGATGCCAGGTTCGATTTCCAACACCCACATGGTAGCTGCCTGCCCATCCCCAACTCCAGTTCCAGGGTATGTGATGCCTTCTCCTGACCTTCATAGCCATTGCACAACATGGATACACTTACACTCATATACATAAAATAAAAATAATAATTTTTTTAAAAAAAGATAAGAAACCCTGCCTTAAAGCATAAGGTAGTAGAGTGCTGGAAGAATATTTCTAGCATCCACTTCAGGACACATACTCGTGTGTGCACGCCACACACACACACACACACACACACACACACACACGAAAAAGGGGAAATATTGCTACAATTGACCAGAGTGAAAACACACCTGTTAACGGCAGCAATCAGAAGGCTGAGGACTGCTTGGGCTACATAGTGAGATCCTGTTTACGTGTTCCACTCCCCCAAAAAACTACTATCTAACAAAACAGTATTTATAGGTCAGAACCTTAAAATTTTTACTAGCAATTCAATCATACATCAATATATACTCATATTTCAGCAACCATGGTGGACAATATCTTTGTAGCTGTCACTCTACTTTGCTTAGAAATTCCTTTGTTTAAGCCAGGCATAGTGGTGCATGATTTTAATCCCATCCCTTAGGAGGCAGAGGCACGTGGACCTCTGTGAGATCGAGGCCAGCCTGGTTTACTTAGTGAGCTTTAGGCCAGATGGGACCATAGGGAGACCCCATCTCAAAAAGGGCCAAAAATTATTTTTTCTAAGGTAATTCCTATTTTCACTAACACTTACCTCAATGGTATTGTTTAGATCTGCCTGAACTTGTTTTGTTTCGTCCCTTTCACATTCATCTGTAATTAACATTGAAAAGTTCAAAATTTAATTTTAAAACATGATATTAACAACATTGTAAGGAAGGAGCAAGGGAGAGAGGGACTGAGAAAGGGGAGTGGAGGGGAATGAATGAATACCAAACTACAGCACATTCTAGTTATCTCGTATCTCATCCAACCTAAGAGGAAGAGACAAAGGAGAAGTATTTGCAAAGTTTACAATTCACGGGCAAGGATTTGCTAAAAGACTGAGTCCTAATCATAGCTCTACAGATTACTTCCTGCACTTCTCCCTCTCCCTACATCTTGCCAAGCTCCTAAACCATGTCATTAAAGACCAATTTACTTCAGCTCCTTTTTCCAGAATAGTATGTCCAACTCTAAAGAAAAAGCAATAAGGTATAATAAAGAACAAAAAATTACAGCTAAAGATACAGAACAAGGACTAGACAGGACAGTGATCATAGGAATTAACAGAGAATGAATTTAAAACAACTACTATTATTATACTAAGGGATCAAGTAGGCAAAATTGATAACGTGCAAAAATAGATAGGAAGAGGGTTAAGGTTATAGCTCAGTGGTAGAGTGCTTGCCTCATATACAAAAAGCTATGGGTTTAATCATTGGTAATAAACAAATAGACAACCAGATGAACAATGTAATTAGAGAGGTAAAAATTCTGTAAAGAAAGAAAAATGAAACAGAACTGAAACAAATTATCAAGATGAAAAACTCAGTAACAGAAATGAAAGGGTTATGAGTAAACTAGACATGGCTAAAAGAAGAGTTTCTGAGCTTAGAGATATAACAAAGAAGAATGAAAAATCAAGGAGAACAATTCTGAAGAAAAAAAAAGAATACTTAAAAACTATAAGATAGTTACAAAAGGTGGCATAAATGCATACTGGGAATACCAGAACAAAAAGACTCAGAACTATTTCAAACAAACAACTGAGATTTTCCCCAAAATTAATATCAGAAACCAAACCACATATTCAAAGAGATTCAGAGAACAAAGCAAAATGAATGCCACAAAAGAAATAAATTACATTTAAGTGTATTATGTTCAAACTCTATAAAACAAAGGTAAGGTAGCTGGAGGTGAAAAATCTTTATATATGAAGAAATAAAGGTGAGAATTATAATTGAAGATAAAACACTTTGTTTTGCAAGGCTTGGAATCCAACCCAGGGCATTATGTATACTAGGCAAGCACTCTACCATTGGGTTACATTTCCAGTCTTTCACTTTTTGAGAAAAGTTCTCACTATGTGGCACAGGCTTGCCTTGAACTCAAAATCCTGCCTCTACCTACAAAGTGCTGGAATTAGAGACATGTACTTCCATGTCAGACTTTTTTTTACTATTCTTGACTGATCTAACTTGTGATGCATAAAAGTTTCTCTGGGTGAGTAAATGAGAGGTCTTAGTACATTACTGCATACGAGTGTTAATTTTAAGCCCTATACACTAAGTTAGATTCTTAAATTCTTTGATTAATAAATTAACCTAAGTTTATTGCAACTAATTTGCTATATATAAACTTTATGATTTTTTTCAAACAGAAATATTGTACAGGTGAACAATTATTTTTCTTTCTTTATATCCTCATTATATAGCTACCTATTATTCTTGGTTCTTTGAGCAGTATCTCCTTGCACAGTCCAGGCTGGCCTCAAACTTGCAAGCTTTCTGCTTCAGCCTACTTAGTGATAGAATTACAAGCTTTACCACTATTTTTGGTACACTACAATGTTACAAAGGTTATGTAAGTTGATGAAATTTTTCAAATCTTCTATACTCTATGGGACCACTGCCTTATATATACTCTATTGTCAAATCTAATTAATACAGTTTTTCAATACACCATGCCTACAGCAGAGCTGTTTCACTGTAGCAATGCTCTGTTGCTATTTTCAGTTATGGACATGACTATGTATCACATTTTTTATTCAATTTCCTGGTTGTTTCAGACAGAAGGTTAGTATTAAAATCACACTTTAAGTAAAATGAGGATTAAATATAAATGCCAGGTATATACTTCTTGATATACACTACTTTTCAAAACTAGAAAACTTAGTTACTACTTATAAAAAAGTCTGGAGTACTTAAAATTTAGTGAAATAAAAATTAGTTCCAAGAATTGAAAACACAATTTTCCTCCTGCATGTATCCACTATTAAATGAATAGTAAATTGATAAAACCACATAAAATGAGAAAGATATTTACATTTCTTTATCTTTTGTGAGGCTCTGGCAGAGGTTTCTTTGAGGAGGTTGCAGAATTTTCTTGCAGTATTATACCTGAAACAGAGAATTTGTCTAAGTGTAATTTGATCTCAAGCAAAATTATATATGAAGGCTATAAAGTATTTAGCTACAATTCTTACAGAAAACTTTTTACTAAATTTTTTATCTTTATTGTTATTTTATGTGTATGATTGTTATGCCTGCATGTATGCATATAAGTGCACCCTTGTTATAAGGTGCCCACGGAGGCTAGAAGAAGGTGTCAGCCACCATGTGGATGCTTAGATTCAAATCCAGGTCTTAGGCAAGAACAGCAAGTGCTCTTAGCCGCTGAGCCATCTCTCCAGCCCCAAGAAATGTTTTCTAAATACTATATTTTGTATGTATCACATGGTAATGATTATATCAAAGAAAAGTAGATTGGCTGTGTGCAATATTAGCAAACATAATTTACTAACTACTTCCCTTTAAATAAAAGTGAAAAGACATTCACAAGACTTTAGAGCAAGTTGCTAGTAATGCCCTTGGAGGGAATAGTTCCAGATTTATTTAGGAAAAATAATGAAAAGAGGGGTTTAGACTTCATTTACTAATTACCCTCAAAATATTCTAGATGCATAACTTTTAAAAGCAAAAGATAACCTTCTCAGTAGGCATTCATTGATTGAATAAGACTTCTGGCCATATTGTTTAAGTTACTAACGTATAGAGAGTGGTTAGACTTAACTTTCTAACTTAATTTTTTTTTCTGTAGAAATTGTTATATAAAAAAGGGGCATTTGAGTGGAAGAATCAGTTTTGAAATAAGTTGAGCTTTATTTCATAAGTGTTACTCCATATAGCAATAGTGAAAACAGTAAGATATACAAAGGCAGTTGTAGATATAGAATTGCAGACATTAGGGAAAGGAGAGATGGTTCAGCAGTTAAAAGCACTGGCTGCCCTTGCAGAGGACTCAGGTTCAGCACCCACACATGAGTAACAACCGTCTCTAACTACAGTTCCAGGGAATCTGACACCCTCTTCTGGTTCATACAGGTACTGCACTTAAGTACATGTAGGCAAAACAGGCATACACATATAATAAAAAAAATAAATATTTTAATTAAACAATTCAAAATAGAATTTTCAGACACCTTTTTAATAGCATGCAGTGATTCTTCCAGACAATTGACATTTTAAAAAGTGAAAAGTTATTCATCAATGACCACAGTTCGTCAAATCTAAGAATGCAGAATAGAATTTACTATTGTTAACATAAAACTAACACATAGAAAATACTAAGAAATAAAAACTATTTTAATAATAAATTTGAAAGCAAAATCTCTATTACTTACTCCGGTATTAAATCTTCATTTTCCTGAATTTGTTCTTCTAATTTCACACTTATTTTTTCTTTTTCTAACTAATTTAGAAAAAAAAAACAGTTCATTACAATTCACTTAGCAAAACAAATGAGTATCATTAATAAGCAGGTCAGTTCTTACTAACATAAGTTCTGCATGAATTCTTTCTTTCTACATAAAAAGATCTTTTTGTTATGGCTTATGGAGTTACCATAAAAATATGGCTCCCCTTGGGAGATAGAGACAGCAGAACAAGAAGGTCAATTTCAGTCTCATGTATAAAGTTTGAGACCTGCCTGAGCTATATGAGACCATAACCAACTCAAATAAAAGGGGGGGGGCGGTAGCAAAATGGCTCAGTGGGTAAGTGTATTTGCCGTCAAGCCTGGCAATCTGAGTTCAACTCCCAAAACCTATATGGTATAGGGAGATAACTGACTCTCACATGTGCACTGTAGCGTGCGCGAGTGTGCGTGCACGCACACACACACACACAAACAATTAATGTAAAAATTGCTGAATGATCTCCAAAAGTACTCAATATTTTAGCACAACATCATCTTGCTACTAATTTTGAGGTATTTTATTTGCTTTTATTTTCTTGATTTCTCTTTTATGCTATATGAAAACAAAACTTAAAGTTTGTATATAAATATATTCTGATATAATAAAAGGCATTTGAAGCAAATAGGTCATCAATAATAGAACTTCATTATAGGGACTGGAGAGATGGCTCAACAGTTAAGAAAACTGGCTGCTCTTGAAGAGAATGTGGATTAAGTTCCCAGCACCCACATGGTGGCTAATAAACCTTCCATAACTCCAGTTCCAGGGAATCTGATGTTCTCTTCTGTCCTCTACAGGCATTGCATGACACAGGTAACTTAACATACATGCAGGCCAAACAAATGTGCACACAGAGACAATCACTTCCATGTGTACAGAGGAAAATTAATTGGACACACACTCACATACTCATGCAAAAAATAACTCACCTTGTATTCTCCATTTTTTTTCCACAAGCATCCAACATAATGACAGTATTCAGGTGTGCTTGTGAAATTATATGAATTGAAGGTGTAAGTACGTGTTCTTAGACACATATTCATATGGACTCAAAGATATTGCTACATAGTACTAATGATACTTTACAACACCCTCTTATTGGATACTGGGCTCTTTAATGGATTCTCACGACCCTAAACCTCTAACTGGTGAGAAACAAAATGACTCCACTCAAGTACCTACTTCTTATCACAATAATACTTTCCAAGTATCAAATTTTGAGAGCAAATTCCACAGCTTTTATTCAAAAAATTGTAGAAATTGTGACATGCTCTTATGTAACATATTTTAAGGAATATTATTTAAACGGATGTAAAATTCTCCCACCAGTATTTTTTGAAAATGAATGAATTTTTATCAGCTTACATAGAATTAGGTTTCATTATTACATTTTTCTATCAAAATTTGTTTTTGTTGTTTCTTTTCCCCTTTCTTTTCATCTCTGCCGATCCATCATGTCTTCCCATCTGCACCGGCCTCCTTTCCACTTTCATGTCACATTTGTTTTTCTGTCCTATGCCCTTAAGAATTCTAGTACCAAAACCTTTATCTTACAAATTACACTACAGCAACATAAAAGCAGATAAGATTACATTGTTTTTCAATTCATAGTTATGTCTTAAAATATTTTATTTTTGTACTTTGACTTGAAAACTAAAATATAAATTATGAATATTAAAGAAAAAATAAGACTTACTTTAAACTTTTATGATAAAGGTCAATAAATTGCTCTTTATCTAAATTAATTTATTATTTCCCTGATTACCTGATTATTTCCCTAATCTGTATTAAGTATCATGGGACTTGCTCTGCACTCATACCTAACACTGAAATGCAGTTTGTAGCAATGAAATATTAAAAAGCCCTGTTCTCAAAATCCCTGCCACAGAAACAAAATTAACCTGAATTACTTTTAAGTAATCATTTCAGCAGTATTATGCTAATATTTATCATGTGCTATATATATTTTTATATTTTTATTGATTCTTTGAGAATTTCATACAATGTGTTTTGATCAAATTCAGACCCCTTCTCCCATCTACACCTCCATTTTACTGTTCCCAGCCCCACTCCCAATTTTTATGTTCTCTATTATTTTTTAAGGTCTATTGAATCTAAGTTGCACCCCCAAATGCTCTTGGGTGTGAGTAGATCACCTGGAGCCTGGTCAACCTACCTGGGTGTCACATCCTTAATGAAAACTGACTCTCCCTCTCTCAGCAGCTCTCAATTTTCAATATCCCTCAGCTAGTCTTAAAGTTGCTTGTGTGTGTGCTGTATTTATAATTCAAAGCTTCATATTACCTGCAGTTCCAGAATGGCATTTTGCTGTTCTTCAATTTTCCTTTTTTTTTCTTCCAGATTCTTTTCTTTCTGCTTCAGTTCCAATTCTTTACTTTCTGAGCACTTTTTGATCTTTTCAACCTCTTTATACAGCTTTGAATATACATCGTTCACTGGTTCTGAATTCTATTACAATATATTTCCAAAAGTTAGTAATTTGAAATTTTAACCAAACTGCATTTACCTAAAATATTCATTTACTAATGATCACTGATTCTCTATTCAATTTACGCTCTAGTAGGATTAACTCATTTAAAGCACCAAGCCAGCATTTACAACTTTACTAAAGTTACAGAATAAAATCAAGACTGAAATATGATTAAGAGGTTAGCAACATTTTAGTCAATATGAGACTATCACTGGATAAAAGCTAAAATAAATTACCCCACAGCAAAGCTATAAATGTTAGAAATGGCCTTAAAACATTTTTTGGTCTTTTTTAGACATGGGCTTCCCAGCTGGCTTAGAACTCACTATGTAGACCAGGCTGGCCTTCAACTAAGAGATCTCCTGCCTCTGCCTCCCGAGTGCTGGGATTAAAGGCTTGTACCATCACTCCTACTTCAAAACAAAACTTTAAACTTTTTTTGTGTGTGTGTATGACTGTTTTGCCTGCATGTATGTAAGTGCATACATGTCATGCAATGCCCACAGAGGTCAGAAGAAAGCATCTGATGTCCAGAACTGGAGTTATGGAACAGTGGTTAGCTGCCACATAGGTGCTGGGAGCCCAACCCAGGTCTTCTGAAAGAACAGCCAGTGCTCTTAACTGCTGAGCCACCTCCAGTCCCTCAAAGCAAAACACTTAATTATGTATTTCCATTGGTAAAATGAACGTAATTTGTAAAATACTTAAATATTGTTAGCTATTCAAGAATAGTAATTTTAATAACATATAGTTCCCTTCAATTTCCTTATGTTATTCTCCTCAATCAAATTGAGATTTATCTTCGTGGAATGGCCTTTTCTTGATATATCTTGGCTAGAGCATCCATAAGCAATTTTCTTCAGCATATAAATTAAAATAATTGCATCATCCTACCTTCCATATAAAGGACCACATGGGAAACATTTTTAAATTAAGTAGCATAAAAAGCTGTTTCACCTTAGAAATCTGCTGCAATTCTTCTTCTCAGTGAGAATTTTACTAAAGTATTTTTTTTTCTTTACCTTAGTCATGAAGCCGCTTACTCATAACACTCTTTATTATCTACATATAGCAATTTGTCCTAATAGTCCTAATTCTCCTTGGTAAAATTTTAAATTTTCTCCAAATTCATATATTCTCCTTATAAACTGCCTCAAATCTGGAAAGACATTTCTTCAGTGCTACAGCTACTGAGTAAGTGCCTGCATTCCTTTGAGAAACTCTAGTAGAATGCACTGGGTGTCTTTCACACACAAAGAAACATGAAAAGTAGGAGGATTAGTTGGAAAGAGGAAGAGGATCAGTGGGAGGGGGCAAAAAAGGGTAATAGGAACACAGCCAAAATACAATACACACATGTGAACATATTCAAAATATATTACATACATGTGTGAGAATGCCATAGTGAAACCCATTATTATGCATTAATATATGATAATAAAAACATTAAAATATAAAATAAATCCAGGTGTGGTGGCACAAAACATTTATCTGAACACTAAAGAGGCAGATCTCTGAGACTACTTAGACCAGCCTAGTCTACACATAAGGAGTTCCAGCCCAGTCAGGGCTACAAAGTGAGAAGAAGGTGTTGGATCCTCTGGAATTGGAG
The DNA here is from genome assembly GCF_000622305.1 of Nannospalax galili. Taxonomy (NCBI): domain Eukaryota; kingdom Metazoa; phylum Chordata; class Mammalia; order Rodentia; family Spalacidae; genus Nannospalax; species Nannospalax galili. The sequence goes on from NW_008331140.1 coordinate 2,305,080, forward strand.
TTACAGGTGCTTTTTAGCCACCATGTGGGTATCGAACCTGGATTCTCTGCAACAGCAGCCAGTGCTCTTAACCATCTCTCTAGCCACAGTACTATTATTTATTTAGAGTTCTACAGCAGCACTGATTCTTTAAATAAGTGTTGCCTATACACAATAAGGCTTGTTTTCTGTTGAATTGATGTTATTCAAAATTCCTGAGGACAACACTGAAGGGATAGCTCAGCAGATAAAAGTTAATATTGCTCTTCCAGAGAACCCAAGTTTGGTTACAGCATCCACATGGCAATTAACATCCACCTTTAACCCCATTTCCAGGGGACCTAATGCCCTCTCCTGGCCTCCAAAGGTACCATACAGGCAAAGCATTCATACATATATGACAAGATATTTTTTTAAAAAGTATTGAATGAGCTAGTTTTGGTGGCACATGCCTTTAATCCCAGCACTCAGGAAGCAGAGAATTTCTAAGTGGATTTCTTAGTACAAGCCAGCCTGATCTACGTAGTGAGTTCCAGGTCAGCTGGGGCTACAGGGAGATACTGCCTTAAAAAAATAGTATTGAATATACCAAATATTTACTGAAAAGCATTACATATTGCCAATAAGAAAACATACTTTATTTTTTACTTACATTTCTTTGGGTTTGATGTGTGTGTACGTGTATGTGTGTGTGTGTGTGTGTGTGTGTGTGTATGTGTATACACCTATGTTGAAATCAGAGAACAACTTAGAGCATTCAGGAAAAAAACTTAAGTCCGTTAACCCACTGAGGCCTTTTGCCAGCCCAACACACATTTTTCAACAAGTGAATCATGTTTCCAATGCAAATTTACCCTGGAGGAAAATAAATTTTCCAAAGTCACAGATAGCACTTCAGACAGCTGACTGCTGCTCGGTCCTGTTGGTTCAAACAGCTTGAAAGTGTTCTGCTTTTCCATGTTCAGTATGTACCTACTGGGACTCAGGGAGGAAAGAACTTGGCATTACTTCCTTAGTGTCATCTATACAGTCACGTTTGCATATCTCAGAGAGAGAAACCATGGTCCCGACTCTCCCAACAGTGCCATCCCCAGGCAGGTGGACAAAGTCCCACAAGGTCCCTCCTGTCCCCCACTCTAGCCACCACATGGCCACCAGCCCTGACAGGACCTCCATGTCACTCCCAGTGACAGCCTGAAAAGTCACCTAGGCCTGCAAACCCAGTGGGCAATGCAATGAGGGAGATACCCTGAGGGACGCCATGAGAGACAACACCTTAAGAACGCCCTGAGACGACAATGCCAAGGGAAAACCTGAGGGATTCCAAAAGAGCACCACGATGGAGATGCCTTGAGGGAAACAAATGCTCTGAGAGATGCCAGAGGACACCATCAGGGAGACACCCTGAGAGACTACGTTCCACACCAAAGGGAAGAATGAGGGAGACGCCCTGAGAGATGCCCTGAGAGACGGCGCCCTAATGGGGAACTCTCCGAGTGACCCCAGAGGGCACCCTGAGGGAGATGCCCTGAGAAGACAACCTGAGAGTCGCTCTGTAAGAAACCAGGATGCCAGACCCTAGGGTGAGGTGAGCCTAAAACAATGAGTGAGATGCCCTGAGAGAGGACGCCCTAATGGGGAACTCTCTGAGTGACCCCAGAGGGCACCCTGAGGGAGACGCCCTGAGAAGACACCCTGAGAGTCGCCCTGTGGACACCGGAGGGCACCATGAGGGAAACGCCCCGAGGGAAGCCAAGAGGGACAAGAAAAGGGCACCATGAGGGAGACACTCTGAGAAATGATGCCCAAGGGGACACTAAGAGGGCACCGTGAGGGAGACACCTTGAGAGACAATGCCCTGAGAGACGACACCCTAATGGGGAACTCTCTGAGTGACCCCAGAGGGAACCCTGAGGGAGACGCCCTGAGAAGACATCCTGAGAGTCGCCCTGTGGACACTGGAGGGCACCCTGAGGGAAATGCCCTGAGGGAAGCCAAGAGGGACACCAAAAGGGCACCATGAGGGAGACACTCTGAGAAATGATGCCCAGGGGGACACTAAGAGGGCACCGTGAGGGAGACACCTTGAGAGACAATGCCCTGAGAGACGACACCCTAATGGGGAACTCTCTGAGTGACCCCAGAGGGAACCCTGAGGGAGACGCCCTGAGAAGACATCCTGAGAGTCGCCCTGTGGACACCAGAGGGCACCCTGAGGGAAACGCCCTGAGGGAAGCCAAGAGGGACACCAAAAGGGTACCCTGAGGGAAACACTCTGAGAAATGATGCTCAGGGGGACACCAAGAGGGCACCGTGAGGGAGACACCTTGAGAGACAATGCCCTGAGAGACGACACCCTAATGGGGAACTCTCTGAGTGACCCCAGAGGGCAACCTGAGGGCGACGCCCTGAGAAGACACCCTGAGAGTCGCCCTGTGGAAACCGGAGGGCACCCTGAGGGAAACACTCTGAGGGAAGCCAAGAGAGACACCAAAAGGGCGCCATGAGGGAGACACTCTGAGAAATGATGCCCAGAGGACAGTAAGAGGGCACCGTGAGTGAGACACCTTGAGAAACAATGCCCTGAGAGACGACGCTCTAATAGGGAACTCTCTGAGTGACCCCAGAGGGCAGCCTGAGGGAGACGCCCTGAGAAGACACCCTGAGAGTCACCCTGTGGACACCGGAGGGCACCCTGAGGGAAACGCCCTGAGGGAAGCCAAGAGGGACACCAAAAGGGCACCCTGAGGGAGACACTCTGAGAAATGATGCCCAGGGGACACTAAGAGGGCACCGTGAGGGAGACACCTTGAGAGACAACGCCCTGAGAGACGACGCCCTAATGAGGAACTCTCTGAGTGACCCCAGAGGGCAGCCTGAGGGAGACGCCCTGAGAAGACACCCTGAGAGTCGCCCAGTGGATACCGGAGCGCACCCTGAGGGAAACGCTCTGAGAGAAGCCAAGAGGGACACCAAAAGGGCACCATGAGGGAGACACTCTGAGAAATGATGCCCAGGGGGACACTAAGAGGGCACCGTGAGGGAGACACCTTGAGAGACAATGCCCTGAGGGAGGCTATAAGGGATGAATCAGGGTGGTGTCAGGAAGGGAGTCCAAGAGCCAGAATCGGCTGCAGGGTGCCTATACTTGTCCCAAACCCGCCCACTCAGCCTCCCGCAAAGCCGGGCCACCGGTTCCCACCTTCGCAGAACCAGCAGTAAGGTGGGTTTCACTAACCGGGAGCTCAGAGCGGGAACCTCAAAGAAGATGGCAGATTCACCCCGCGCACCCTCAGCAGGGTGAAGCGCTGGCGACTAGTGGCTAAATGATGGTCAGCACAGCATAACGGTCAAAGGGAGACAGGTCCCGTATGAAATCTCGTGAGACTTCACTTACTGGGGGCGGGGCGGGGGTAGGGTGGGGGTGGTGCCGGAGCTGGGGCAGGGGCAGGGCTCAGGGCGCATACACTTGTACCCCACCCAGTCACCCAGCCTCCCGCAAAGCCGGGCCACCTGTTCTCACCTCCACCGAACCAGCAGTAAGGTGGCTTCAAAAACCGGGAGCTCAGAGCGCGAACCTCAAAGAAGATGGCAGACTCACCCCGCGCACCCTCAGCAGGGTGAAGCACTGGCGACTAGTGGCTAAATGATGGTCAGCACAGCATAACGGTCAACAGGAGACAGGTCCCGTATGAAATCTCGCGAGACATCCCTTACTGGGGGTGGGGCAGGGCAGGGCAGTGTGGTGGGAGTTGGGGGGTGTGGTGAGGCCGGGATCCTTTGTGAAATTTCTTGAGACTTCCCTTCTTGGAGGCGGGGCTGGGTGGGGCAGGGTGTGGGTACCTCTTTCCTTGGTTCTGATTCTGCTTTAAGTTGACATTCGGAAAGATTCTGCTGTTGTCAAAGAACACTGTTTAAGCTTGTGGGCCCAGACAGATGAGCCAAGGGCTCAAAAGTCCAGGATCACCTCCTAAGAATTCACAGGAGCTTAGGAAGGCGGTGTGTGCTAGCAATCAGGGTGACACCCAATCACTAAAGGTTTTAGACCTGTGGACACAGGGATGGTGTGAAGGTGGCTGGATGGGTCTGTAGAGTATAGGTTTCTGTTACTGCTTCAATTAGAAGAGGTTTGGCCACATAATCAATAGGGAGAAAGTGCTCCTGACAAAAGGGAAGGTTGGCTTGGGAATCTAATAAGTAGTAGACATGTGTCTGAGGACAAGGTGGGGAAAATAGCAAAGGGTGAGATGGGACAGGAAAAAATGAAGAGCAGAAATTAAGTCAGGATTTTAGACTTTGTAGATGATCTTGAGGAATTTTGAACAGCAAGGGTGGCATGATCCAGATTAGAAGAAAATTTATTTATAGTATGAAGAACCTTTTAGGTTTATAGAACTGGAGTTGAGACTTGTATAACTTAGGCTAGATGGGAGGACTCTGTCTACGACAGCAGCAGTGAAGATGAGCTATCAGCTGGAAAATATAGTTATCAAGTGAAGTCGATGGCATTTTAATATAAATAAGAGAGGAGTCAAAGATGACTGCCAAAGATAAATGTATGACTTTGTGCTTGGACAACTAAAGATATCATTATGGTGCTAAGAACCTAGTTCCTAAGCTTGATACAATGAACCAACTCCTCCCCAAGGATAAGTGACTAAGCAACTAAGCACAAGCACTATTAAGTACTATTAACACACTTTTCATGTTAATGATCAGCTTTTATTGTAAAAACCCCTTTTAATATTTGTGAGGGGTTTTTGGTTTTGTTTTGTTTTTTATGAGACATGGTCTCACTTTGTAGATCTGGCTGGACTCAAACTCAAAAAGATCTGCCTGCCTCTGGGATTAGAGTGCTGGGATTAGAGGAATGTGCCAGGACAGCTAATGTTTCTCTTTTGTTTTAATAAAAACAATACGATTGGTAACAAATAAAACACATTGCAATCATTTTGTCTTACAAATTTTGTTTATATATCATATAATACCTTACAACATTTACAACTATACATGCAGTATTCCCACTTGTATATAATCTGTGATCCATTTGTGCTTTCATGACTTCAAGAGAACCCTAATATGTTAATTTGATGCATTTTACTATTAATTATTTTTTGTGGTGGGGACTGAACTCAGAGCCTTGTGTATATAAGGCAAACACTCTCCCACTGAGCTACTTCCCCATCTTTTGGATTCAGGAGGCTTTCTGTTTGAGACAGTCTTCCTATAGTCCCAGTTGGCCTGGAACTCTCTATGTAGACTAGACCGGCATAAATCTCACAAAGGACGCCTTTGTGTCCTAAGTGCTGGGACATGTGTGAGCACCATTCCCAGCTGGACTGGTTTTTAATTGTAACAATTCTAAGTGGTGCAAAGGTAAGAGACAATGCTAAAAATAGAAACTTGCAATAAAGTGAGGTTTTTACACAACCATATTAGTTACTTTTCTGGTTATTGTGACCAAATACCTAAGAAGAGTAATGTAAGGAATGAAATGGTTGGAAATGTTGACCTTTCGAAAGGATACAGTCCACAATTGAAACAGGGAGAAAGAGGGTCCCCTAGAGGGTTCTAAGTCTCATTCATAAAAGAATTTAAGAATGGACCCAAATGGAAGCTTTTACAATTTTATTAGAACCTTAAAGAAAAATCCTCAGAGCAGGTGAGCTGGTAATTTTGGCAGCTTCCTTGAGGAGGTGAATAGTGGGAAGAAGGAAAGATAGCCATGGAAGCCATGCAGGTTTAGAGCCTGCATGGAGGTCAGACACGTGGCTGACTCACAGACACATGGCTGGGAGAAGGAAGCTTTAGAGAAAAAGTGAACAATCACAAGATGCTAGCGGCATCCCAAAGCCTTAAAGAAAGCATGTTTCAAAAGAAAGGTATGAAGAAGAAAAGGCGAAATTATGCTTTCCTGAAGTATTCAGGAAAATGGACAGACTTACGGAGACCTACATGCCTACATGTCTGTGGCTGGTCCAGAAGTTCTGGAGGGAGCAGGGGGCTGAGCTAATTCCAGACAGGAAATATTCACTACCTTATTAACACACCAGGTATTCCCCCCAATCTATTTAGCATAAATTAAGGTGAAACTGTCTTCCTGGGAGTAGTTCTATCACCAGGTAATTGACCAGTGTGACTGGAAAGTGGGTCCTCCAACAGATAGACTAGACATTTCTTTATAGTCTGGACCAGTTCAATTTATGGAGCTTATTGATACTCTAACACAGTGATGATGGAGAAGGGATGGTTGCAGAAGTGTGAGGAAGCTGGTCACACTGGGTCAACAGTTGAAAACAAATATGGGTCCTTTTTCTCTTTTTACTGCTCTGAGGCCTCAGCCCATGAGATAGTGCCACCCACATATTATTTTTATCTCTGTGAGCATGTTGAATGCATGTGTGTAAGCGCACCCATGTTGTGTGCCTTTGCAGGTCAAAAGAAGATGTCAGATCCCCTGGAACTGAAGTTACAGATCATTGTCAGCTTCCATGTGGGTGCTAGGAGTCAGACTCTGGTTGCTGCAAGAGCAACCAGTGCTCTTAACCACTGAGCCATCTCTCCAGCCCCTCAAGGCACATCTTATCCACTCAATTGATACTCTCTGTAAATGCCCATGCAGACACACCCAAAAGCATACCTCAACTAATCCTCTAGATATGTTTTAATCAAGTTGAAGTTTAAAATTAGCCATTCCTTTTTGTTGTTGTCACCAGGTCCCACTTTGTAGAACAGGCTGTCCTAGAGTTCACTATGTAGCCCAGGCTGGCCTCAAACCCAAAGTGATCCTCCTGCCTCAGCCTCCCAAGAACTGGGGTTACAAGCATAAACCACTATGACTGGCTTTATTTTTTGCTGTTTTTTTGTTTGTTTGTTTATAACATTAGCTATTCTTTCAGTTCTTATGGACTGCTTTTTCTTACCTATTTTGGAGATCCTAAAGATATTTCTTCAGCAGCGGCTCTATTTTTTTTTTTTTTTTTTACTGGATTTGGAAGTGTTTGAGTTGAAAGCTGTTTCTCTCCTGCGATGATTTTAAACTGGAATTTTTAGTTCCATCTTCTGTTTGCTTTTGAGACAGCTCACATTTTGAAACTTTACTTGGTACAGCTTTCTCATGACTTGTTGCTTTGACCATAGGAAATGTTCTGAATCTAGCCAGGAAGTCAAGGTCAGTTGTTCCTAAAGGTTTAGCTGCATTAGCTTTCGCCATTTCTGACAGTTTCCATTGATCTTTTAAACTAAAGGGGCTCTACAACTTGCCTCATGTTCTCTTCTTCTATCTGCTATATTCCTCCTGGTGTGTAGAGTTTCTTTGCCACATTATGCGTATGTCTTAATAAACAACTTTACTCTTAGTGTTCACAAGGCCAAGGTTGGACCCAAAATACCAGCATATGTTCCTTCTGATAATTCTCAGAACTGTGCTCCCAAGTCAGGGCTTCAGCTCATTCTTTTCTTGGAACAATAGCTCCACCATGAAGTGGGGAGTAGAAGTCAAGATACATCCTTATCTATCAGAGAATCTTGCCCTTTGATCTCTAGGCCTAGCATATCATTGTTTGCAGTGAAAAAAAAACGCATTACTTACAGTGCTTTGATATATAAAATGTGCATACATATTTTTATTAATTATCTTGGGTGAAAGGCAAGGAGGGGTCCTGAGGGATTAAGATCATATGCCCAGGTCACAAGAAAGGCACATGGTTGAGTGAACTTGTTTACATTATATTATATATACAGTCAGTTAATTACATTATATTGGATTACAAGGTTAGGTAAAAGACTTTAGTCCAGATTATGTCCATATTGTAAAAGTCCTCCCTATACTGGAACACTATATAAACAGACAAAGCCCATGACACCCCGTAACACACACACACACACACACACACACACACACACACACACACAGATTAATATGACCTTCTCTGAGAGCACACCAGACTACAGGATCTACAGGATCGATAGAGACTGTAGTAGCCAGGACCTCTGGTATCATCTCTGGATATTGTTGACTACAGGTTCACAAGCAGAAGCAGCTCAATGAGTAAAACACCAAGCAGAAACTGAACTTCCAATGGAGATGCCTTCTCCAAAGAGGATCTAGGGGAATGGACTGTGACCCTAGCAGGCAATCCACTGGAGCCCTGCATAACAGATGAGGAGTTGGGAGAAAAGGGACTCCTAGGAATGGAATAAGGACTGCATTTTATCAGAGCAGTTACTGGACCTCCACTGGAAGGTTGTAGAAGGTAAATCCTACTGTGCCAAGCCAAGCTACATTGAGGGGGGGGTTGTTCACATAATTATACATCATTGTCTGAGACTTAGAATTTCTTTTCTTTAGAAAAGATCCATTCCTGAAAATTCAACAGCATTGCAGGCCACCCTGGAATCTTTCAAGACGTCTACAAGCCCAATGATATCTTCTTCTCAAAGCTAGGGTCTGTGAGGCTCTTTTTTTAAGTACTCTTTTATAGAGAGTTGACAACTTCTTTCTCTAAATCAGGATGAAAACTCTAATCTTTACATGTCTTTTAAATAAGCTGAGATGTTAAAAACCTAAGCAGCTTGACGCACTCTTGGGAGTTGACTATTCAGGGCTACCAGGTGCAGGTAGTTCTGACCCAAGAAAGCAGTTAACAGGAAATTGGCAAGGCCTATCCCGGCTCCCCAGGACTGAACCTGTACAGGTCAAATTTCTTAATTTGGAGGATTCAAACAAATCTTTAACCAATTTAAATGAGTTGGTAAAGGAAAACAGTACTGTCTCCAGGACCCTTAAGATGCTTCATGTAAAATTATTAGGTGTTTGATACAATGTCTGCTTTCAATGTTTAAAATATAATTTCTTGCCAGGTGTGGTGGCATGCCTTTGATCTCAGCACTCTGCAGGCAGAGGCAGGCTGATTTCTGTGAGTTCCAGGTCACAGAAACTCTAGTCCAGGTCACTCTAGTCTACATAGTGAGTTCCAGGCCAGCTGGGGCTTCAGGGAGATCATGTCTCAAAAAGATGATACATATTTCCTTGAATTTCCATTAAAATATAAGGTTATTTGAGGCTGCAGAGATGGCTCATCAGTTATGAACACTGGCTGCTTTTACAGAGGACCTAGGTTCAGTTCCCAGAACCTACATGGCTGCTAACAACCATCTGTAACTCCAGATCCAGGTGATCTGATGCTCTCTTCTTATCTCCATGGGCAAGATGTGGTGTACTTACAAGTAGGCAAATAGTTATACACATAAAAGAAAAA
>NW_008331140.1:2314347-2319904 GCF_000622305.1 Nannospalax galili
TAAGGGTTTTTTTAAATTTAAAAATTCTATAAAGAAAAAATAAAGTTGAAAGGAGACAGCCATCAAGTAAGAAAAATAAATTATTAGAGGCTTACAAATACATTTTTGATGATTGTTAACTGAAAAAATGAAATGGGGTGGGAGAGGTGGCTCATTGGTTAAGAGCACTGGCTACCCTTGCAAAAGACCCAGAGTCAGTTCCCACCAGTCACATGGCAGATAACAACCATCTGGACTCCAGTTCCGGGGGGGTACAATGCCCTCTTCTGTCCTCCACAGGCATTGCACACCACAGATGCACTTCCACACATGCAGGCAAAATATTCACATGCATAAAATAAAAATAAAGAAATCCAAAAAAAAAAATAAGGGAATTTTTTGGATCAGAAAGGATTTCATATGGTAGTTTTGACCTAAAATAAAGGAACGTTACAAAAGAGAAATAGATGAATGATGAGTAAAGGCAAAACCAGAAGGTTAAAGTATTTCACAAAGTGTTTGTGGAGGATAAAGCCTATATGAAAATGGTATGTTTGATTAAATTGGCTATAATTCAAACTATTTATTCCTAAAGTCAAATTTTGCTAAGTACTTATGATCAATCTGCTCCAGATATGAGGAAGGAACTGCAAAAATCAGACAGTGAGATCTCCATATATCACTAAATAAATTTTTAAATTTGACTTTTGGATCTTGAACAACAGGGACAAGATAAAGACAGTCTAACAGAACCGGAGGACATGATTACAGGCAAAAGAGTATTTCCTCAGGCAAATACAAACCTGAACCTTCAGAGCAATCTCATGTTGAAGAGGATCTAAAGCAGGCTAAGCCTTGCCACAGTTGTTAGAAACCAGAAAAGAACTTCCCTTAGCAGAGTTTAAGAAACCCTGCAAAAGCTGCCCCCTCTGCAAAGAGGAAATCGCTGTAAGGAAGGACACCCACCCTCTGAATGGAGGATGAGCCTTTAGCTACAATGGTAACTTCCCTTGAGGAATAAAGCTGCCAAAAGTTTTCTTGTGATGCACTGCCCCCCCAGGCAACTAAAAATAGCCACCCAGGTAACTTGGAGAACTTTTAATGTGGAAAGCAAAAATATTAACTTCTTTTAATATGTGGGGGAACCCCTTTCTCAATGATACAGAGTAGCTGATATTTAGGAAATGTCCAAACCAAAGATTCACTAAATCTTTTAACAAGTCTTTTCAAAAGCTAGAGTTATTGTCATCAGCTTTGGCCTTGATTTAGGAACAGTTTTTATACTATGTGTGGCAGATAACAAGGTGTGATATTGGGAGTCCTCACCCAAAAGTTAGGGGTCATTCCTAGATCTGTAGCCACAAGAAGATCAATAGATTATTAAAAGACTTCATGACTCATGTCATTTGTGAAAAGAAGCATTAACTGCTTTAGTCACTCATGCCTTTGGAGGTTATAAGCACCTGTCTCACTGTTTCTGTTATAACCGAAGCCTCTACCTTTGCTTACCCCAGTGTACATTCCCAGGAGAAGATTGGCAGTTAGATTTAATTCAGACCTTCTGGTATTGGCTGACATCTTCTGAAGATGATAGAAGTCTATCCACCTAGATCAAAAGAGATCAAGAAATTGTCCAGGCCTTTTTCTCTAGAATAAAACCTTCCCCTTCTAAATCTCCACAGCCTTAGAAACATTTTGAGGATAAAGTCACTTACACTGCAAACTCTTAGACCTAAAAATTCCTTTCAAATAAGAGAAAGAAAAATGATTTATTTTCCAAAGGTGTGTTTATTATTTTTATTTTATATGTCTGTGTGTTGCCTCCATATGTATTGTGTACCACATGCTCATAGTGCCACAGAGGCCAGGAAAGGGCATTGGATCCCAGAAAGTTGTGAGCTGCCCCATGTGGATGCTGGGAAGCAAACTTGGATCCTCTGCAAGAACAGCAAGTGCTCATAACTCCTGAATCCTTTCCCCAGGCACAGAAACAATTTAACTTGTTTCAATGCAAAGTTCCATTCACAAATCTATCAACTGTTGTAATATTACTACATTTTCTGATTTGTTTCTTTCTTGTTTCTATCTTAGGCACATTAGTATAATCACATACATTCAATGATTACAATGTATTCTCTTTTTAATCTATTCTACTACTGGATTCCTTTTTGAAATTATTCTTTTGTGTTTTGCCTCAGTCTAAGCATGTAACCATCACTATGTTGGGTTTGTGTTATTCTTATGAGACTTATGAATTTAATTCTGAACATAAAATCTGAGGTAATGAGAACAGTCATCCCAAAAACCAGATGGCTAGTGTTCTTCACTGTTGAGCCATCTCTCCAGCCTCAAAAGCAAACTTTTAAATCACTAACAATAATGTGGTAGTTGTGAGGAACTGTGATGGGGCAGGAACTCCAGGTTGGAGTGCTCCAAAAGGATGAAAACAAATATCGGCAGAGAGACCATGTAAACCCCTCCATTTTCCAGGTATTTTTGGAATACAGATGATAAGAGGTGCTAAAGATTCAGACTCTAAAGGATGGTTCAGTAGAATCAGCCTGAAGTTGTTCTTGGATTAGCTGATGTAAATATCTGAGTTTGACCCCTTTAATTAGCTAATTAGCTAACCAAACAGGAAGACATCCTATTCAAAACAGTTTGGGTAGGTGTTTTCAGTGGCCTCTCAGAGAAAAGGGTATTCAGGTAAGAAGTTACAACCTCATTAAGACAGGAGGTCTGTGCCCCACAAGGGAAAAGGTACGAGCAAAATACAGAGTTGAAAAATGGCACTATGATCTTGAAAAAATGCACATAGGGCTTTGGCATTTCATAGGGGATTACTTTTACTACCAACAGCTTAGATGTTTAAAACTGGAGATTGAGTGTTCCAATTAGAGGGTCAGGACTGTTTAGCTATAATGGAAATATCAGTGCCTGTGTCTATAATGTCCTTAAGGAGATCTGGTTGAATAAGCTGTAATATAAGGTATACCAAGAGATACCAACTGAGTCCTGTATACATCTGTGGAACCTAATCTTATTTGGGCAACCATAATCAAAGATTTGTGGGACTGGATAAGGAATAATAACTGTGCTGATTCAGTAAAAGCCAGAATTTCTTGGAGTAGCTGAGAGTAAACCATAATCTTACTTTGACTAATATAATCTGCATCAATAATATCTGAGCAAACAAAAACTCCTTTTATAGTCCAATTTGAATTACCTAAAATTAATCCACAACATTTGGGGCGGGGCGGGATCCCCACAAGTCTGTGAGAATCTTTATTTCTTCTACTATATGTACTTTTGTATCTTTGATTATAAGCAAATCCAATCTTGTATTGTTTCAATAGCAATAAATAAATTTTGGGGTTCAATTCCCAGCACCCACATGCCAGTTAACAACTGTTCATAACTCCAGTTCCAGGGAATCCAACATCCTTTTCTGGCCTCTGCAGGCTTTGCATGACATGCGTGCACTTGCATACATGCAGGTAAAACACGCATACACATAAAATAAAAATAGTTTTTTTAAGAACATGTTTGTTATTGTTTTAAGACTAGGGAGGAAGCTGAGTGGAATGCAGGAGCATTTAGATTCCATTCTAAGAATGTAGGAAGGTTCATTTTTATCAACATACTGCTCTTGACACACATTTTTCCCCATTTAGGAATATTTTTTATGTGTGTATGAGTGCATTGCCTGCATGTGTGTAAGTGTACCTGTGTCATGCAGTGCCCACAGAGGTCAGAAGAGAGCATCATGTCCCCTGGAACTGGAGTTACAGATGTCTGCTAGCTGCCATGTGTGTACTGGGAATCAAACCCGAGTCCTCTGCAAGAGTAGCCAGTGGTCTTAACCACTGAGCCATCTCCCCAAGCCCCACAATTTCAGAAATTTTATTCCCTTCATTATCAAATTTAGATTGATATTGGTTGATTCAGTGAAAGCTCTTTGTATATTAGTGTGTTAGTCTGAAATTTATTAGTATCCCTTTGTTCAGTGTTTTTTAGAAATGGCCTACTTTTTAAATATTTTATTATATTTATTATTTTTATTTTATGTGCATGAGTATATTGCTTGCATGTGTTTAAATGAGTCCATGTCGTGCAATGCCCATGGAAGTCAGAAGCATGCTCTGAATTCCCTGGAACTGGAGTAATGGACTGTTGTTAGCCACCATATGGGTAGTACTGGGAATAGAACCCAGGTCCTCTACAAGAGCAGCCAGTGGTCTTGACCTATACCACTGAGACATCTCTCCAGCCCCAAGAAATGGCCTACTTTTGCATATTTGACAAACGTGGGAAGAAACATGTTTATTGCCAGAACTTGAACACTATTTTCTTCATTGCCAATATTTTGGCATGCTTTTAGCATATCAGCAATAGTGTGAAAAAGAATAGTAACTACAGAATGAACATTTTTACAGTCAGAATTTGCATTCTCATAAACCAATTAAAAAAATAAAGTGGAAGCAGCCTGTTTATTGTCTATTTATCTTTCTATAGCTTGTTGTAGACTATTAGCAAAGGACATAAAGGGCTCTGTAGATTTTCACCTGATGGTAGAAAAAGACCCTGAGGGTGTATTAATATCAAGAAATTTAGTCCAAGTCTTTGCAGCAGCTCAATTGATCTGTTCATTAACAATTTGAGATTTTATAAGTGATTGAGTCACTGTTTCAAAACTTCCTTGTCTGATTAATTGATTATAATTAATATTTATAAGAGGTCTAGGCTTACAAACAGCAATGGACCATAATTCATTCAATTATTCCTAGAGCCAGAGATTACATTGAGCAGTAATAAGGATTGTTTTCATAATTGTGAACCAGAAAATATCATTTCATATGTATTTGCAATAACATCTACAATTCTTCTAGTAAAATAATTTCAAATCTCATTCTCTGTAACACATTTTTGAGACATTTGTTTATGAAGAGAACTACTTTTTTAATGGTAGGTAATGTGGTAAAAGAAAATTCTCCTGTTTGAGATATCCCTTAAGGCATTATGGGAAGTACTTTGTAGGCATGGATCACTTACCATATTATCAGTTGGTAGAGAATTAGACAGAGGAGGTGTGTGAGTGTCAATAAGAGGTACTTTTTCTTTTAAGTTCCTAATTTTACCTTTGGTAAGGCTATATAACTAGTCTACTTTGATCCGAAGGAATCAAATGTTTCCATTTAACCAACCCTAAGCAGCAGCAACATCACCAATTCTTTCCAAAGATTCTGAATCAAGTGTCCCTGGTGTTTGGAATACCAGGGTCAAATTTTATGAATAACATTAAAAAGTTCATAAATTTGCTTTGGTGACACTTTAGTTCCAAATCCTTTAAGTAAAATCTTGAATTGTTGTGCATGCACGTGAGATACAGGAGGCAAAAAATTCTCCATAACGGAAGTAGAAAGGAGGCAGGCATGGTGGCCTTTAGCCTTTAATCTCAGCACTTAGGAGGCAGAGGCTGGTTGATCTCTCTGAGATTGAGGCAAATCTGGTCTATATAATGAGCTCCAGGTCAACTGTATCTACATGGAGAACCTGTCTCAAAAAAGAATGAATATAT
>NW_008331140.1:2319923-2325818 GCF_000622305.1 Nannospalax galili
TTTGTTAAAGATGCTGATGGAAACAGAAAATGAATTAAAAAATAGTGATACAGCAGCATGAGCTATCAAGAAAACTTTGTGTTTCTTGTCATGCAACTTCTGTTTATATATGTCTAGGATGACCCATACTTCCTTTTTTTTCCACAGGACTTCTCCCACCACAGATCTATGAGTTCAGAGTAGAGAGCCTCTATATTCCACGGAATACCACAAGGCAGTAGTGTGATGCCACATTACAGTAATGCTTTAAAAAACAGCCTGACTCTTAGCAGCTATTAAAACCAAGAGTGGGATCCAAGCTGTTTGGAGATTTGTTCCCTCAGGGTTCTCTAGGACCTATGCCCTGGAACTATTTTTACCAAAGGACTTCTCTCATTGTTGAAACAGTATATCCAGCATCATAGGGGAAAGGAAAATCAGAACTTGTATTATCAAGGGATTTTTTTCCCCTTTTTGACTCCTAGGGATACAGAACAGCATATGACCACAACAGATGTTATCAATCTAATCCTACCTGTTGTTTACAACACAAATGTGATAATTAATTGCTTTCAATAATTTCTGCTTTCAGTACTGGATATTTTCACTACATATACATTCTGGGTCAAGGTCAAGGAAAGGTAATGAGGGATTAAAGTTTTATGTTTAGGTTTCAAGAGGAGCCCAAGGCCTAGTAAACTTGTTTGCATTATAAATAAGCTGAGATATTGTTAACTGATCTCAAAACCTAAGATTAACTTTGGTTATATGGTTAGGTAAGCTCTCATTTGTCCAGAGGTCATTCCCACAGATAACCAGATTTATAGAAGGTCATGTTCTCCTGGAATATACTCTGAGAAAATGAGTGCTTTAAGAAATACATACCATTTAATAACACTTGACAAAAAAGATAAATTCATCTTTTCCAAGGTCAACTTCACTGAGAACAAAATGTACTTACATGCACAAAAACTTACATGTAATTTAACATCAGAATCAGATTTGTGAACTGTGGAACAAGAGATTGTTGGACTAAAATGGAACTCCCTTCCTTCCTTTTTTTCTTCCCTTTTTCCTTCCTTCTTTCCTTTCTTCATTTTTCCTTTCTCTTTTCTTTCCTTCTTTATTTCTTTTTTTCTTTCTTTGCTTCCTTTCCTTTTCCTCTTCCCAAAGAGTCACCTTTGTAGTAGCAGACCAGTTGATAAATAATTTTCACAGAGGTTAAGGGCTTCTTTTGTATCTTAAGCTAAATTAATTGTGTGCTTTTGTAAATAAAGGCATATTGTATAAACCCCCAGTGCTATATTTAGAAAAAAAGTTGAAGCTGGTAACAATGTGAATCCATGCAGAGACTGTTTAATCTGTATCTGTTCTAAAAGGAGAGAGAAATTAGACCATTTAAAAACACTGCTTTACTAAGCATTCCAGCCTCATCCTCCTCAGTTTTGCGTTAACTTTGACAAGTTTTCCAAGCTTAATAGTTTCATCAAAGAACTAGCTGTCTCATTAACATTTTCTTCTCACATCTTCCCTTAGGTTTTCAACTACTGAAATCAAACTTTACTCAGTACTCTCAAGTGGAAAGGATTGAAGTTTGGCTCAGGTTATTTTATCCCCAAATTTATGATATCACAAACTATTAAAATGGTTTTTTTTGTAACTAATATTTCCTTTGGTGGAATAAAAAGCAGTATGAACAGCTAGTTATTTAAAAATACAATAAAATTATAAAACCTTTTTGTATTTTACATCATAATGGAGTAAAAGTAGAAATCAACAGTAAGAGGAACTACGAGAGATATACAAATACATGGATACTAGACAATGAACTTTTTAATGATCAAGGTGTCACCAAAGAATTCATAGGGAAAATTTAAGAAAAATTCTATAATTAAATAAAAATTACAACACAATATACCAAAACCTGTGGAATGCAGTTTGATTCTAAGAGGGAAATTTATAACTAGAAATACTTGTTAAATATCACTATAGTAAAAATGACAGCAGTTGGTCCACAAAGGAAGCCAACATAATTCTCTTCAATGAGGTTATTGGTATGAGAGGACCTCAAGGCTATGGTTGGGTGTCCAGGTAGGAGGGAGAGCACTAGACAGAAACAATAAAACATATGGAAATATTTGAATACCATGAGGCCTTAAAGGGAAGGAGAAGCTTCCCTTCAAAGGACAGAGAGGAGTTTCATTAAGAGTGAAAATAAGAGAAATGGAGATAGAGAGAGGAAGTGAGAGTGAGAGCTACCACAAGAGGGATGGTAGAGAGAGGCCAGAGAGGCCCCTTGAGAGAGTGGCCTTCATCTCCAGACGAAATCTCTGGGGAATCCCTGACCTATCCCCAGAACAAAGGAAAGGTATGACTTTTTATAACTGTTTAAGTGTGGTGAGAAGTTTTACATAAAGTGATTTAGTTCACTGTAGCTTATGTGAGTAATAAGTAGCATGGAGGAGCCACATACCATAAATTGATAGCTTCTAAGTCACAGCACAGACTGGTTCTTTAGAGAGAACTGCAGAGTGGTGTGGCCAGATTCACGCTGTGGAATAAGGCCCAAACATGCCTGCTGTGTCCTAACAATGCCAACACTAAAAAGTCCAGGGAATCTCAGAATAATGAAGCTAATGAAGCACCTCAACATCTTAGGAAAACAAGAACATGTTAATTCCAAAAATTAGTAAAAGGAAAGAAATAATAAAGATCAGAGTTGAAATGAATGGAGAACAACACAGAAGATCAATGAAAGAAGTCTTGGTTCTTTCAAAGGATAAACAAGACAGGCAAACTGAAAGAAAGGGATGAAAGACCCAAATTAATAAAATTAGAGTAAAAAAAGATTAAATCATATAGAATCTTACTCAAGTCTAGATCATCAGAAAATATTTGAAAACTTATATTCTAATAAACTTGAAACACTTGAAGAAATGAATACATTTATAAATATGTATAACCTACGACAACCTGATCTGAGAGGATTAAAATGCTTTAAAAGATCCATAACAAGCTATGAAATCACAGTAGTATTTTGAAAAGGCTCCCCAAACTAGGCATGGTAGCTCATATCTGTAACCGTAACACTTGAGAGGTGACAGCAGGAGGAAGGCAAGTGTGAGGCCAGCCTAGGCTATACAGAAAATTCATGACGAACTTGGGCTATAAAATGAGACCCTGTCTCAAAAAGCCAAAAAAAAAAACAATGTTTTAAATAAAACTAAAGTCTCCTAACAAAAGAAAAGCAATGACTGGATGAATTATTTCACTACTGAATTCTATCAAGCATTCAAAGAATAATTAATACCAGCCTTTCTTAAACTAGTCCACAAAATATAACAAGAATGGACACTTCCACATTCATTCTACAAAGCCCATATTACCTTAATACAAAACGTGGATGAAGACATGAGAAGAAAAGGACAGAAAAGAAAAGGGAAGAGAAAGGAAAAGGAAGGGAGGGAGGGAGGGAGGGAAGGAAGGAAGGAAGGAAGGAAGGAAGGAAGGAAGGAAGGAAGGAAGGAAGGAAGTCTTCTGTAAAAGACTTTTAAGCTGAACACAAAACATACTGAAAAAAATATCATACACTATAATCACGTTGACTTCATTCCACGAATAGAAAAGTTGCTCAGTATACAAAAACTGATAAGCATAGTACATACAGTACATAAATCAAGGCAAAAAATACATAATTGTCTCAGTAGATGGAGTAAAGATCTTTAAACAAAACTCAACATCCATTCATACAAAAAGCCGTGAATAAACTATAAACAGAAGGATCATACCTCAAAATAATTTAGTCCATCCATGACAAGCCAGTGGACAAAATTATACTGAATAAAGAAACACTGAAAGCACTTTATCTTGAATCAGGAACAAGACAAAGGCTTCCACCTTCTGAACTATTATTCAATACAGTAGTATTGTGCTTTAATACTTAAACAGATCAATAAGCCAAAAGGAATTTAAAACATAAAGAAGTCAAATCATCCCTGTGTACAGATCTGATCCTGTATGTAAAAGATCTTTAAGATGCCATCAGAAAACCATTAGATTTTCTAAGCATTTTGAGCAAAGTATAAGGATATAAATTCAGCATACAAAGCCATGTAGTTTCTCTATACATCAGTAAAGAACTCACTGAGAAAGAAATCAGGAAAACGATTCCATTCGTAATAGCTTCAAGCTTGAAATAGGGCAGAAATGATTGATTTTCTTTTCCCATGTAACTTAAGCATAGTAATGTAAACAAAATGATAGTTGAATATTTGGGGTCCTGTGTTACTTCTTTTAAAAACATGAAAGTGAAAGAGCTCCTTAATGAAAAGTTTAAAACACTGAAGAAAGAAATGTAAAATGGAAAGACTACTCATTTTCAGGGACTGATAGACTTAATGTTATGAGACTGGCCATTTTACATGAAGTGATCTACAGATTCAGTATGATTGACATGAAAATTCCAATGGCACTTTTCATAGACCTAGAAAAAATAATCCTAAAGTCCACATAGAATCACAAAAGGTCCCAAAATAGCTAAAGCAATCCTGAACAAAAAGTGCAACATTGAAAGTGTTGTAATACCCCATTTCAAGTTTTATTACACAGCCATATCAACAAAAACAGCATGATACTACCACATAAAACAACAAATACCGATGGAAAAGAAAACCCAGAGAAAATACAAGCATCTATAATAATCTGATACTTTTCTAAAAAAGTATATTATTTATTATTTTTACTTTATGTGTCTGAGTGTATCGCCTGCATGTATGTAAGTGCATCCAGGTCATGCAATGCCCATGTAGGTCAGAAGAGGACATTGGATTCCCTGGAACTGGAGTTACAGATGGTTGTTAGCCTCCATGTGGGTGCTGGGTATTGAACCCAGGTCCTCTGCAAGAGCAGTCAGTGCTCTTAACCAGTGAGCCAACTCTCCAGTTCCTAATCATTTGATTCCTAACAAAGGTGCCAAAAACACATTAGGAAGTGCCACCAGGAAAACTCAAATCCACATATAAAAAACTGAAACTTGATTCCTGACTCTCACCCTGTACAAATATTCAATTCAAAATAGATCAATGTCTTAGCATAAGACCTGAAACCTTGAGAGTACTGGAGAAAACACTCCAGCATTTTTGAAGAATTTTCTAAAATGTCTCCAGTAGCTCAGACAAAACAGCAAAAATTTGCATGTGAAATTGTTTCTAACTTAAAACTTCTTTACAGAAAAAAAAATCAGCAGGGTGATGAGACAATGTACAGAATCAGGGGAAATTTCCATCAGCTATTCATCAAATGGATGATTGAAATCCACAGTACATTTTTTTACAAACTCAAAAATTAACCAGGCATGGTGGCACATAACTTTAATCCCAACAATCAGGAGGCAAAGGCAGGTGGATCTCTGTGACATGGAGGCCAGCCTAATTTACAGAGTGAGTTCCAGGCTATCTGGGGTTACACATACACCTTGTCTCAAAAAGATTTTAAAAAATCATCTCATCAAAACATGGGCAAATTAATTGAATTGACAATTTTCAACTGAAAAAATACAAATGGCCAATAAATATATTTTTTAAATGTTCAATATCTTTAGCCACCAGGGAAAAGCAAATCAAAATTGAGGTTCCATTTTATCCCAGTATGCCTATAATCAAGAAAACAGATAATGGCTAGTGAGGTGGCTCACTGGGCAAAGATACTTGCTGTGGCAGCCTGACAAACTACAGATTTAGCAAAAATGTGAGAGAGCGAACAAACTCCACAGAGTTATCCTCTGACTGCCACATGTGTATTGTGGCATGCAGGCTCATACTTACACATCACATCACACACACACACACACACACACACACACACACACACACACACACACACACTATATAGAAAAAAATACTCTGTGAGCCTCTCTTC
>NW_008331140.1:2326138-2329380 GCF_000622305.1 Nannospalax galili
TTGAGAAGAAGACAGTCACTGAGGCATGTATACGTAGTTTACTCCAAATCTCAAAACAGAACCACCATGTAATCCAGCCATATCTCTCCTGGGTATAGATCTGAAGGAATCAAGAATCATATTAAACAGCAATACCTACACAGTCATGTTTATTGCAACACCATTCACAAGAGCTGTGATATGGAATCAACCTAGATGTGCATCAACAGAAAAATGGATAGATAACACACACTATTATTGAGCCATTAAGTACAATTAAATTAGTAATTTTGCAGAAAAAATATGGAATTTGAAGTCACCATGTTAAACCCAACTCAGACTAATTTCAAGTGTTTCCTCACATGTGTGAATCTATTATTTTCAAAGACATGAAAGTGGAGTGGAGCTATCAAAAGACAAGGGCAGCAGCAGCAGGTGGGTGATGGGAGCCGGGTAGAAAATACAACCAAAGTATCCTATGTACATGTCTGAAATTTTCATGATGAAACCCACCATTGTGTATAATTGACATATACTAACTAAAATGCAAAAAAATAATTTGAAAAGGTTTTTTTTACCTTTAATCATTCATGAAGTACTATAATTGGAAAAGGTTCTGAACATTAGCTTCTTAGTCCATCGACTTGACCTTAATTAATGAGGTAAGCAAACTGCCTTCTTCTAAGTACAACTGTTTTCTTTAGCTAACATTCTTTTCATATTTCTACATTATATACTTTCAGTCACATGAAAAAAGGGTTTTTTTCATATGAGGATTCTTAAGCAAAGTCATTAGCCATTGCTTTTTTTTTAATCTTTTTTTTCTGAGACAGGATCCTGCTACACACTCCAGGATGGTCTCAAACTCATGATCCACCTGCCTCAGTTTCCCAAGTGCAGGGACTTTGCCAACACATTGGCTCTATTGCTTCTTTTTCCAATCTTGGAAAGACTCTTCAGTGTCCATTTACTGAGAGGCCAATTGCTCCACAAAATGTGTTGAGCCCTGTGATGTCAGTGATGTATTGATAGCACAGCAATCCTGTCATGTTTTTTCAAATCAGTTATACAATATAGAGTTAGAAAATTCAAGACAAACCACAACATCCTAAAATTTCAGCAATGCGAATACCAATTCCATTTCTGAGAGAATAACATAGCCAGTTGGGTTCTGTGTTGTCCAGGTGCTGAGGAGTTCTGAGTGGCTATGACTCATAGTTCTTAATTCAGTAAGCCTCCCTATGAGATGAGCAAAGTGCTGTGGGTCACCTGGATGATTCATTTTTGAATATTTAAACAAAATTTGTAGAACTGGTTTTTATAAATTTTCTACATGTTGCTTATTTTTAAGACATTGACCATCTGAGACACATCATATATCTCTTAATGCATATTATGAAGTGGTAGAAATAATGAGTTCATTAACACAGTGTAGTTATTAAATACTGCAAATAGATAAGCCTTAATACATGCTAGATTTGCTAATTAACTTGTCTTTGTTCATTATTTTATTTAATCTTCAAAGTATTATATGAAATAAGTTATATTTTTGTCACCATTTTTCAGATGAGTTTTCTGAAACACAAGGAATTAAGAAATTTCCATTAAGTTGTGCACAAGGGAAAGGTCAATAAGTAATATTAAGAATATAATAGCAGCCAACGGAATGCTTGAAACTTTAAAATATTAACTCGCGGACTGGAGAGAGGGCTCAGTGGTTAAGAACACTGGCTGTTCTTGGAGAACACCTGGTTCCAATTCGCAGCACCCACATAACAGGTAAAAACTGTCCATAACTCCTCTTCCAGGGGATCGAATAGCCTCTTCTTTCCTCTGCAGGCATTGCATGACATGGATGAACTTATATATATGCAGGCAATACACACATACACATAAAATAAAAATGAATAAAATATTAAAAAATAAAATAAAATATTAACTCAATTCCTGAAAGTCAATAGAAAGTAAAGTGCAAATTCGGGAAATCAAGTGAAACAAAAAAGATGTCAGGACTCTGAGATGCTCAATGTTGGTTCTACAAGAGCCTAAGAACATCATCCTCCCTTGATTTTCCCTGTTAGCTGTTGTTTTTGTGTCTTCTTGTTCACTATTCTTCATCTCTCACAATGGTAAATATTATAAGGCACTAGGGTTCAGTTTTCTGCACTCAGCAAATATATAATGGTGATGTGTTGTAGAGAAAAGTAAGTAGGGAAAGGGATAGAATCTAGGGTGGACGGATGGTAGCTATTTTTGAAAGACAAATCAGAGATTCGATGCAATTTAGCAGAAACCCAAGGTGGCAAAAGAGGCTATTATGTGGGTATCTGAGCAAATATAGTGTTCCAGGTAAAACACGTATGAAAGAATGGAAGAATCTGTAGCAAGAGCCTGAATAACATGGTCTAGAAACATCTAAATGAAAAGCAGTGTGGCTGGAGTGGAATAAGAAAAGGGAATACTCCTAGCCTACACTACTATCCTCAGGCCTCTTGGGGTAAGTCTATAGCACAGCCCTCTGCGCCAGGACTCCCTAAGCCACATTCACCCTTCCATTCCGCCCCCCCGTTCTATACTCCTAGTTTGGGCCCTGCGCCATTCCTAGTCTTGGGAACCCAGACACCTAGGGAACCAATACTGCTTCCTGATCCTTCTCACGCAGACCAACTCAGTTCCGTTCTTGGGCCCCAGGAGCACTGCTTCTGGTCCTGGCCCTGCCCTCACCTCCCTCTACTTCCCTGGTCCTGCAACCCCCGCCAGCCTCTTTCTGGGGCTGACAGCCCCTTTTGGGGCTCCGAGGCTTACCTTTCCTCTCCCTGATCCTTTGCATCCAGTACAACCCAGCTACTCAATCCACTCCCTGGGAAATCTTGGGGCTTCTTCCCTCCCCATCTGCCTTTGCATCCCTGCGTGGCGCGGCCACAGCCAGAGTCTCAGGTCAGTCCAACACCCAAGTTCCTGAGGCCAAAAGCATTCTTAGAAGATTCCAGACCTAAGGAGAAAGTCTGAAAACTTCTGATCCACATTGGAATTGGGCCACCACGGAACTCCTGAAGACAAAATCAATCCGGCCACGACAATATAAAATCAAAAGAGAGAACCAGAAGCTTAGATGAACCAGCTCTGCATACCCAAAAAGTAAACCACAAAGACACATAAAGTTCAAGAAAAAGAATCAGGACTAAACTTGAAGGCCTGAGTATCACAAAAGAGTCAGAAACTACAAAAGAAATGCACATGTCAAAATCACAGAGAAAAAATAA
>NW_008331140.1:2329516-2330705 GCF_000622305.1 Nannospalax galili
GAATTCAGTGAATTTAAAGAACACACAAACAAGGTAATCATAGAGCTGAAGGAAGATAGGGATAAATTTCTGAATGAATTCAGAAAAGAGAAATATTGAAGACTGCTCAGGCTGAAATGAAGAAGGAAGTGAAACACTCAGTAAGCCAATTAGGAATGACAGGAGAAAGCCTCACCAATAGGATGAACGAAATGGAAAACAGAGTATCAAGATTGGAAGATAAAGTGGATTAACTGGACCACTCAAGCAAAGATTATGAAAAATTTAAGAAATCACAAGAATGGAATATGCAGGAATTGAGTGATATCATAAAAAGACCAAACTTGCAAATCATAGGCATACAAGAAGGAGAAGAATCCCAAGACAATGGCATGGACGAGATATTCAACAGAGTTGTGGAAAAAAATTTCCCAAGCTTGAAGAAAGGCATGCCCATACAAATACAAGAAGCATACAGAACACCAAACAGACAGGACCAGAACAGAAACTCTCCATGGCACATCGTAGTAAAAAAACCACATGCACAAAACAAAGAGAAAATTCTGAAAGCTGCAAAAGAGACACAACTAGTCACATATAAAGGAAAACCCATTAGGATCACAGCTGACTTTTCAATGCAAACTATGAAAGCCAGAAGAGCCTGGACCAAAGTATTCCCAGTGTTAAATGACCACAGATGCCAACCCAGATTACTATATCCAGCCAAAATGTCTATTACACTTGAAGGGGAAAGAAAAATCTTCCATGACATAAATAGGCTGAAGGAATTCTTGTCCACAAAAACAGCCCTTCAGAGAGTTCTGGGAGCAATACAAAGAGCTGAAGAAAGGAATGACTATACACAAGGGGTTGCAGAAAGAACTCCAACCAGGGTATAACAGTGTAAAAGTACAGCTATAGCAAGAATGTAAAAAACAGCAAAAAATGACAGGATTCAAGACTCATCTTTCATTAATAACTTTAAACATTAATGGACTGAACTCCCCAGTCAAAAGACACAGACTATATGAATGGATTAAGAAAGAAAACCCATCTTTTTGTTTTCTGCAAGAAACTCATCTCACTTTCAAAGACAGACACTATCTCAAAGTAAAAGAATGGAAAAACATATACCAAGAAAATGGCACTAAGAAAAAAGCAGGCGTATTAATTCTAATATCTGACAAAATTACACTTTAAAACTAATCAG
>NW_008331140.1:2331061-2331609 GCF_000622305.1 Nannospalax galili
TCATTTTGATTAAAGGAACAATTAATCAAGAAGATATTACAATCATGAACATATATTCACCAAACTCTGGTGCACCCAACTTCATAAACAAAATACTACAGGACTTTAAGACCCAAATTAACCCCAACTCATTAATAGTAGGGGACTTCAATACCCCACTATCTCCATTAGATAGGTCAATAGGCCAGAGACTTAACAGAGAGACATCTGAATTAAACAAAACCATATATCGAGTATTCCACCCAAACACCAAAGGACATACTTTCTGCTCAGCACCCCATGGAACTTTCTCCAAAATCGACCATATAGTGGGGCACAAAACAAAGATCAGCAAATACAAAAAAATTTAAATAATTCCATGTGTTTTATCGGACCACAATGCAATAAAACTTACAATCAACACCCGAAGAAGCCAAAATCACCACACGAACACATGGAGATTAAACAACACACTCCTGAATGATGAATAGGTCAAAAGAGAAATTAAGAAAGAAATAAAAGTATTCCTGGAATTAAATGAAAAGGACAATACAACAAAACAAAACCTC
>NW_008331140.1:2333658-2334422 GCF_000622305.1 Nannospalax galili
TACTTGACAAACAGCAAAGCCAGACAGGCGATACCTTCTTTCGAGTTGTTGGCCAGGATGGATAAAGGCTCTTCCAGATAGTAACCCAACATACTACTGGAAAAATGAACAGCAGACCCCAATTCTATCCAAAGGAATACTGACAATGGATTGCCGTAGATGAGGAACAGCTGACACTCCTGGAACAGGGACCTCTGGCTGACTAGATTTACTAGAAGGGCAGACAGGGGGGAATGGATGAGGGTGCTGACAACACAGTGGACAGTGACAGGGATGGCAGAGTATGGAACCTCTAGTGGGAGAGGAAGGCTGTCTATCTGATGAGTTTGTATTCATGCTCAGATGCCGAGGAGCTCAGAAGGTGGGCGACTGTGAACAGTGATAGTCAGGTATACAGAGATTAGAAATGCATGTGAGAACGTCTCAATGTCAATTGCCTTGGAATGAATTGTATGAAAAAGAGTATTGCCATCAGTGTCCGTCTCTTTGCTTTAGAAAAATATGTCACGGTTGTGTATCTAAGTGCTTGCTTTCTGTCGAAAGAACAGTAGTTCTAACAATGTGTTTATATCAGTGAGAACGAATGAACAGAAGCGTTCTCTGTTAAACCCCGTTTACTACGAATTGTATGAAAAAGAGTATTGCCAGGAGTGTAAGTCTCTTTGCTTTAGAAGAATATGTGTCGGTTTTGTATCTAAATGCTTGTTTTCTGTAGAAAGAACAGTAGTACTAACAATGTGTTTATAATAGTGAAAACGAATGAA
>NW_008331140.1:2334441-2336799 GCF_000622305.1 Nannospalax galili
AAAGAAAAGAGAATAATAGTGGACAACAATAGAAAAAACTTTGACTTTAGTCTATGCAAAGTAGGAAGCCATTGAAGGGCATGAACAGAGGAATTACATGATCTGACATATATTTAAATATTTCATCTGGCTACTAATACAGAGAATAGACTGTAGAGTGGTCAAATACTGAATTAGAAAAACCAGTTAGAAAAATAGATTCTGTTAGACTCGTTGGGTTAGAAACAGTAAGAAATGATTAAGTGCTGGATTGAGTTAAGGGTTGAGCCATCAGATTTGTTACATATTTGATACGGGTATAGGATAAAGAAAAAAGTTAAAGATTTTAAACCAATTTTGTTGCATGCAATGTGAAAGATGGATATATTGTTTAGTTGAGATGGAGGAAATGTTATAAAAAGACAGGGTAGTTTCAGGAGCTCACTTTAGGGCATTTTACATTTGACATGTGCTTGCTAGTCATCCAAATCAAAATCGTGAAGAGGCAATGTAGTGGATTCTGGAGAGACACCACATCAGTATTTAAGTTTGGGAGGGGCAAGCATAAATATGGGCTTTAAAGCTGTGAGATAGATGAAATCAGGAAGGAATGAGTGTAGAAGAAAAAGAGTACTAGGACACTCTGATATTTGTGATTGGGAAAGATGAAGAACATTGGACAAAGGAAACATAAAAAGAACAGCTAATAATCAGGGGAAATCAAGGGAAGATGATTTTCTGGAAATTAAGTGAAACAATGAGATATCAGTGCCATGAGATGACTCAGCAGGTCAAGGCTCTTACCACCAAGCCCGATGACCTGAGTTTAATAGCCAGAATTTACATAGTAGAAGGAAGGAAGCAACTTCTGTAAGTGTCCTCTGTACCCTACACATGCTCTATGGTACATACACACAGATAGACAGTAAATATGTATAATTTTTTCTGGGAAAAAAGTCAAACATCAACTGAAGATAAGTGATGAAAGTGTTGTTTAAAAACCAATTTTAAAAAGTTCATATGATCTCTGCCAAATGCAGCTGATGGGTCAAGTAATGGTCCAGTGGAATCAGTGGTGTCAAAACCCTGAAGACACTGACAACTTGTGTTGGACTGAAGAAGGTAGAACAAAATCTGACTGCAGATAATTCAGGAGAGTTGTGGGAAAAAGTAGGTGAGTAAAGTGAAACCAAGGTATAGATAATTCTTTAAAGAAACATATTGTATAAAGTGGATTGAAGATTTGGCAAAGCATAGAAAATGGGCTGTAAGATCAAGAAAGTTTTTTTTTTTTTTAAGATGCAAGAAACTACAACATGGTCATGAGCTTAAGGGATTTTCATAGAGAAGGAAAACATGATATAACAAAATTTGTTCATTTGACTACAGTTAATTATTTAATAACCAAGAGCTTCATCTGCCATTCCATTGCCAAATGTCATCCAGAATCTTACGGCTTATGGTTTTACCTGAGAAAAGCATAGTCATTGTTGTGAGCAGGGCTTATTCAGTATCAGTTATACTAAGTTCACTCATTATTCTGTAGAAGTAAAACAGTGAGGCAACAAATTCTCTAGTAATACCTAAAAAGGTCTAATATATATGTATTTTCATCAGAACATTGGCTGAAGCAAACACATAGCAATTATCTTTTTTAAAAATCAAAAAAAATATAAGGAAGGGAAGCAAGGATGAATCTCAAGCTGCCTGCCTGTGTGAGGACCAGCTGGTTCCTTTTGTCATGCACTGAAGACCATGCCTGATCCTCATTCTCTGCTCATTTTTGGTGTGCTATGGAGAGAAAGATCAGAGCAATTCAGGTGTCTCCCATGTGGAGCAAGTAGGAGGCTCTGGGACTGAGTGTCATTGGCCCCAAGAGCTTCTTTCTGGGTCTTCATGGATTGTCCAGTGCAAAGCTCACATTTCTGCCCAAAGCAGTGGTTGATAGTCAGATGAAAAGAGGGTTCTGTTGGGAGTATATGACAACATTAGCATCCTAGGAACCTGTGAACAGCACCCCAAAGAATTACTGAGTCCTCATATGGCTTTTCATTAAATATAGAATGAAAGCCATGTTTGGTTGGTATGGATCTTTAATCCCAGCACTCAGGAGGCAGAGGAAGGTAGATTTCTGTGAGATCAAGGACTGCCTGGCCTACGTAGTGATTTCCAGGCCAGCAGGGGCTACAAGGAGACACTGTATCAAACAGCTAAAAATAAATATGTAATGAACTGCATTGATGTAGGCAAAAGAAGAAAATGTTTATACAGAATGCTCAGTCTTCTCCAGGATGAGGCTCCTGATGAGTTATCCAATCTCAATAAATCAGTCATAAACACATGTATGTAAAAGCAATTTTAATGGGCTCAGTGATTATA
>NW_008331140.1:2337310-2396824 GCF_000622305.1 Nannospalax galili
AGTGATTATATATATATATATATATATATATATATATATGTATAACAATGATACATATATATGTATAAAAATAAAAATTATAGAAGAAGCATGAACTTGAAAGGAAATGGGGGCACATGGGAGGAGTTGGAGGTAATAGAGCGAGACGTGGAAATGATATAAATACAATGCTCATATATGAACATCTCAAAAAAAATTTACACTGAAATAGAGTTCATATTAATGACCTGCACAGCATTAACAAATGCATCAGCCATCTATACAAGTGCTTTAACCAATACTGGAAGCACCCTTAGAAGGGAACCCTGCAAAAGGTCAAAGAAGTACATTCATCACCCTGAAGAGGCGAAAGGACTTTCTCCTGTGAGGAAAGAGTTTTGTATGTCTCCTGTTATAAAGTTAGGCACCTTTTGAAAATGGAAGAAAATAAAACTCTATCCAATATACTATTTTCTACATAAAATAATTACCAGTTAGAGTAGTAGAAGAACAGTTATCCTTGTAAAAGCTTTCCAAAGAATAAACGATACTGTAATCACCACTATGATTGTGAGCATTTAGCATATAAATTGAGCATTTTGATAGTTTCATAGTACCTATTAAAGAAAAAACAAACATGAAGTTTGATTTTTTTCTAATCTTTACATGGATAATGATATTAAACTATTTCAGATTTGTGTAACTTTTAGATGAGAAACATTCCACAAAACAAATGACATCTTAGGCACACACCTTTAATCACAATACAGCAAGGTAGAACTCTGTGAAGTCAAGGACAGCCTGGTCTACATAGCAAGTTTCAGGCCAACCAAGGCTGCATACTGAGACCCTGTCTCAAAAAAAGATAAAATACCTTTACAGTTTTTATTACTGAAACATAAAGCTAGATTACTGGTTGTTTTAGTAGAAATATTGTAGAGAAGGCCCCCCCCCGCCAAATGAGTCATCCATGATACTATAAAAAATGACTTTCTTAGATACACACACACACACACACACACACACACACCATGCATTCATCACTTCTAGCTCATCAGAGGCTATGGAGGCTCTTATAGAACCACTATTAAAGCAATCATGAATCAAGGGTCTAGCCTTTAGCAACCTTATGGACTAGTATGGTAGGGAAGACCAGTTAATGAATCAAGTAAACAAAAGGATGGTTATTCGTTGTAGCAAGTACAGTTAGTAATGGCAACTGGCATTACTGGCAAGGTAACATTTGTTTCTTTGTACATCCTTAATCAACACATAACTTCATGACTTAAACTATTATATTCACAAATGAGAATAATGAGGGATTTCCTGCTCTATTCCAAGACTTTAGAAATATTTATAAAAATTACTTTGATGAAAATATTGATTTTAAAAATCTGCTTCTAGGGATGGAGAGATGGCTCAATGATTAAGAGCACTGGCTGCTTTTGTAGAGGACCTGGTTTAGTTCCCAGATCCCACATGGTGGCAAACAATCATCTGTAACTCCAGTTCCAGGGGATCTGAAGCCCTCTTCTGACCTCTGTGGGCAATGCATGACATGGGTACATTTATATACATTCAGACAATACACTCATACACGTAAAATAAAAATAATTTCTTTAAAACATCTGCTTCTGAAGCTGGCAAGATGGGCCACTAGTTCACTGCACTGGCTGCTCTTGCAGAGGACCTGGGTTTGAGTCCCAGCACCCACATGGCAGCTAACGACCATCTATAACTCCAGTTCCAGGGGATTTGATGCCCTCTTCTGACCTCTTTGAGTATTGTATCATAGAATCATCACCTCCTTAATGTTTAAACACCTACTAAAATCCTCCTAATAAGAGGGCCTGTCTGCTGGGCATGGTGGCACACATTTAATCCCAGCACTAAGAAGGGAGAGACAAGCAGATCTCTGTGAGTTCGAGAACAGCCTGATTTACAGAGTGAGTTCTAGGCAAGTCAGGGTTACATAGTGAGACCCTGTCTCAAAAAAAAAAAAAAGAAGACATGCCTACATACATGTCTTAGGGGCACAATCCTCATCCTAGCTGAGGAGCTATTGACAGTTGACAACTGCTAGAGGACGTAGAGTCAATTTTCTTTGGGGGTGTGGTTCCTGGTAAGTTTTACATGCTCCAGTGGGTGACTCTACACAGTTACACATGTGCAGCATGAATTAGACTCAGTAGGATGTTAATTTAAAGGAAAACAAAAGGAGAAAGAAAAGAAATCACGAAGTCGAGAGGGAAAGGGGATGTGGGGTGATCCTGGAGGAGGTGTGGTGGGGAGGTGAATATGATCAAAACTCAAAATAAGCTGGGGATGGTGGTGTATGCCTTTAAGTGGGGGGGGGGATTGCTGTAATATTGAAGCCAGCCTGGACTACATAGCCAATTTCAGGCCAGTTGGTTCTACAGGGAGACCTTGTCTCAAAAAGATGAAAAATGAATTTTAAAATAGTCTCCATCTGTCGAGAAAAGAAGCTTCTTTGATTAGTGATGACAGGGTCATGTCTCTGTAAATAAAAGGATACATATTTAGAGTATAGTAAGAAATTGCATTGGTCTAGGCATGTGACAGAAGTAAGTTCTTCTCTTGGCCCTATGATCTCTCTAACCATGTATACTTGGCTATGTGTTACAGTACCATGCATGAATTCCTTCCTATTGAGCGGTCCTTAAGTATATATCCTTATATTTACAGACAAGTGTGCCTCTCACCACTCAATAAAGAAGCTTCATTTTGCAACAGATGGGGACTATTACAAAATTCCACAACTATGGGGGACAAGAGAGATGGATCAGCAGTTAAGAGCACTGGCTGCTCTTGCAAAGGTCCTGAGTTTGATTCCCAGCACCCACATGATGGCTAACAATTCTCCATAACTCCAGATCCAGGGGATCTGAAACCCTCTTCTGACCTCCAAGGGCATTGCATGACATGGGTGCACTTACATACATGCAGGCAATACACTCATACACATAAAATAAAAATAATAAATAAAATGTAAATTTAATTCTAGACTAACTTTGGCTATATGAGATCCTAGCTAAAATACAAAGTGCTTAAAAATATGGAGCCTGGATATGTGACTGTAAGTTTGTGTGCATATATATACATATATATATATATGTGTGTGTGTGTTTAATATTGTATAATTTGTTGTGAAATTTAATATAACTGTATTAAAGTTAAAAGAAAGTCTTTGTTTTTAGCTTTTGGAGGCTGATTCTCTCTGACTGTGATGCTGGGCTACATGAAAGAACACCACTTCAATTTTTGACTCGTTCTGTAACGCAGTCTAATCCTCATTGGTCAAATTTTCAAATTCTTTTAAAAAAAGAATACAAAGGAGAGTGATATTCTGGGCTCCATAGGTGTAGGGGCTGAAATCTCAGCATACCGCCTGAGGGTGCCTGATCTGGCCTCCCTCTGGCATAGGGGCTGAGAACTTAACGGACTGCCTGAGAGTGCCTGGATACAGCCTCCACGGTGGTGTAGATGGAATGTCACCGAAATGGGCCAACACCCCATGGAAAACTGATGATGCAGAGCTCCAAATGTTAAGTGCCTTGCCACAATGGGAAGACGATCATCCCACACCTACCACCCCTACAAGGATCAGAGACTTTGCAGAAAAGGTTTGCAGAAAGAATGTAAGAGCTGGGGAAAGTGGTGGAGTGTTAACTGGAAGTGTTCCATGACTACTATGTGGGCAAGCTATAGTGACACTTCCTTCTTATGCTCATTAAGGAGTCAAGGGACTAGTCAGTTACCCCTCCCACCCAATCAGTCAACCTTAGCTGCATGTAGGGGCGGGCCTGCAGATATATAAGCCAAGAACTGCAGGAGGCACCTCTCCCACCATTTTGTGCGGCTGTAGCCACAGGATCCATATTTGAATGTGAACTTTCCAGTGCAGCCATAAAGGAGAGGGGGTACCCACTCTTCTGTAAATAAATACCCACCCTAAGCTCTGTTAGGAAGCCCAATAAAATAGTTAGGATTAAAAAAGAAAGAATGGAAAAGAATAGAGCTAATGGAAACCTTCATTATTCCACTAGTTTATCTCATGTTGGCAAATCCGTTGGTCTTTGATTTTTCATTTTTTATTTGTTTGGACTTTTGGGGGAAGGGTCTCTCTGTGACCCCAGCTGGCCTGGAGCTTGCTGGGTGGACCTGGCTGGCCTCGAGCTCACAGAAATCTGCCTAGCTCTGCCTCCCAAGTACTGGGATTGAGGAGTGTGTCACCACTCTTGGCTTTAGCCTTTGATTTCTTATCCCTACTTTTCCACCCTTAAACTTCATTATATATATTTTTTATATGACCTGTTTCAAGTTATTTCTGGAAATATGTGTTAAAAATTGCCTCTCTTCAGAATAATAAAAATAATTTTAAAAAATGATATGAAGAAATAGGTAATGAAAATATAATGCTCAGGTATTCAATATTGTAAATTATTTAATAATCTTAAATGCTTCCTGGGAATAACCATATGTAAATTCAAATATGAGTAAAATTCTTGATTCTACAGAGTTGAATTTTTGTGCACCTGCATCAGTACTAGGCAATACTTTTCTTAAGTCAAGGACAAATTAAACATGATTGATTTAGTCTTGAATGTGTTTTTATAATGAGTTATATGTATAAATATAATGATGGAACTGAGTTATCCCCCTCACAGTTTTGGTTAACCGTGGTTTTTTTTTTTTGTTATTTTACATGGCATTTTGTGTTACCTTTTCCATAAAAAAATGTCATTATAAAAATGCTTTTAAGTATTCAGATTTTTACTCACCTGACTAATTGAAATCGATAAAATGAATGCTTCTGCAGCCAGAAGTAATATTGGTAGAAAAGTAGAGGTTTTCTATTGAACCTAGGGTCTCACACATGCTAGGCAAGCACTCTACCACTAAGGTATATATTCAGTCCCCATATGAAAGGTTTTTATTTTGTTATAATGCCCCTTTACTTTAAAGCAAAGAATTTGGGGATGGAGAGACAACTCAGAGATTAAGAACATTGGTTGCTCTAGAAGAGGATCTGGGTTCAGTTCTCAGCACCCCACATGGCAATTCACAACTATCTATTATTCCAGCTCCAGGGAATCAAATGTCCTTTTCTGACCCTCACAGGCATTTCACATATTCATGCAAGCAAAACACTCATACACACAAAATGAAAGTAAATTAAAATTTAATTGTGATATAATAAAACAAAAAAGATTTACCTGGGAGTCCCTTGATAAAATTCATCAGCCCAGTATGTAAAGGACTGCTGTGTCTATAACTTGTATAAGCATTTTGTGTATTGACACTTTTACATCCTACTATAAATATTGTTTCTCTTTTAATAGTTTAGATTTGTATCAGTCTATTTTGACTGATATTAGTCTAGTTGTGTAGTCTTTGCTTATTATTTGCATGAAATATCAAATTCCATGTTTCAAGTAACCTGACATTTCACATCTAAAACATATCTCATAAACAGTACACAGCTTCATTATATTTTCATTACTTTTTACACTATAGCTCAAAAATATATTCAAAGAAATGTCAAATTGAAGAGACAATCAGAAGTTCTTCACTAACTCATGGAGCATAGAATATATATTTCAGTAGTATATAGAAAAACCACAAAAAAATCAATGAACAATAGCAACAAAAATAACTTGATAATTATCCTAATCAGCATTAACTGTCAACAACTTGACACATTGTAGAACTGCCTGGAAGTAAAGAGTCTCAATTGAGTAATTCTTTTATCATTTGACCTGTTGACATATCTCTGAGTGTGTGTCGAGCATATTACTTAATGTAGAATAGCCCAGGCCACTGTGCACAGTGTCATTTACTGGGTAGGTAGTCCTGTGTCAGCCTTCCCTTGGCCCGAACACTGGCACTGGGAGACCTTGTGCACTGGTCTCCATCATGGAAGTTCGGGGAGAGGAGAGAGACTGATGGGCAGGGAGGGGCCTCAGGTGGCAGCCTGAGGAAAACACCTGGGAGGCTGTTTCAGTGGACAGCTCTTTTATTATGGCAGAAGCAGAGGTTTATATAGGAAAGTTTCATGGGCAAAGAGGAGGGGTGGGTTTTCTGGCAGGCCGGCAGGTAGGGGGAAGGAGGGGCCTTCTAAAGCTATGTGGCCATTGTCCTGTCCTCCGGTCACATGAGCTACAAGAGACCCAGTTAGGATTAAAGGATTAGAGGCCTAATAGTTTTGCTTGGGAGTTGTTGGGTAAGAGACAGTGTATCTAGAATGCAACAGGCCAGTTTCCTGCCATCCTCACTAGGAAGTATCCGGCTTGGCAGCCATGCTCTACATTCCATGCACTCCTGACTTATACCAACAGTTCTGGGCTGTATGAGATCTACTTAAGCATGAGCCTGTCAGCAGACCAGAAAGTGATATAGAAAATAATGATCTTTCATGATTTTTGCTTCAAGTTCCTGCTCTGACTTCCCTAAATGTTGGAATATGATCTGGAAGTATAAGAAAAAATAAATCCTTTCTTCTTCCTCTATGTTGCTTTTGGCAAGAGTGTTTTATCACAGCAACAGAAGAAAACTAGAACACTAACATTATCAACTAATTATACATATACAGAATACTCCATTCAACAAAATCATAATATACTTTTTTTCCTCATGTGCACAGGGAGAATTACCTAGAATACAGTTTTCATTAGGTCACAAAATACCTTTTAATAATGATTGAAAGAAATTACATTTGTCTACGGATGTGCCAGGGGTAAGGTTTTTCTCTAGGATCTGTGACCTCTGCAGTCTTATGTATTTGGCTATATTTACAGTGTCATCCATGAGTTCTCTCCCATTAAGAGAGAAGTAAATCCAATTAGATAGCTGTTGATTATACCCAAGATAAAATTGCCACTACTGCACCATGAGAGTTGGTGGTAATGGACATTGGTTTGGTTATTAGGCCCTGAAGCTGGGGTTGGATTAGTGATTGATTTTTCTCCCTTAGCAGCTTGCATAGTATCTTCTAGAACTACAAGAACTAGTCTTCCTGAAGGAGGCTTCCAGGTCATTTCCAGCTCCATTGTTTCAAGTCCTGTGTCTGAAAGATATCCTGTATTTTAAAACAGGGTCTTACCTTCAAGTAATGGGAGGTAATCAAGGACTGTGGCAATAGCCTGTGTTATTTGGGTAGTCTCTTGAAATAATTAAAAGTGATGTTTCTCCTGTCTGGAGCTGTGTTTTGTTATATAGCATTCAGATAAACACATGCACATATATTCAGATACTGTATGTGCGTTTTTCAGTAGGTTTTTGAGCTAATACATTTCAGTCTGGAAAATTTTCCCATATGAAAATAGAAAGTACTTGAAGATAAAATATTAAAAACGAAAGTATATGTGAATATATACTATCTCTACATGTGTCCACGTATATAGCTGAAAGCTATATAACAAAAAATAGTACAGACAGGAGAAACCTCTGTCCGTGGTGTTATTGGTCAGAGTAGTCCCAAGACACACCCAAAATTACACAAGCTATCACCACAGTCCTTTATTGCCTCCAAGAAATTGCAGATAAAACCCTATTGTTTAAGAGAGGACATACTTTAGACACAGGACTTGGAACAATGGAGCTGGAACTGACCTGGAAGCCACCTCATATGAAGGCTAGCTCTCATAGCTTTGGAGAGCAGTATGGAAGCTTCTAAGTGAGACCATCAATCAATGGTCCAAACCAGTTTTAAATCCTAATAACCACAATAATGACTGGTATACCAACTGCATTGGAGCAGTAGTGGCACTTTTATCTTTGGGGTAACCAACAGCTATGCAATTGGACCTAAAGCTTACTCAATGGTAAGGAACTCATGTGTGATACCATAAACATAGTGAAATACACATTGCTAGAAAGCTCATAGATCTCGAAAAAATCTTAAGGCTGTCAAATCTCTAGACAAATGTAATTTCTTCCTATATACTAAATACGGATCCTCACATTTACATTAAAAAAGCTTCTTTTGCAAAAACTGGAGACTATTGCATAGTTGCACAAATGATAACAGACAGAAAAGAAGTGTCTATGGCATGCCCATCCCTAAGTGACACATCTACAATGGAACCTCTACACCTAAGGTTCATAGAACATAGTGGAACAAGGGGTAGATAGAGTGCTAATGTATCTCTCAACTCTCATCAACAAAGCTCCCTCATGAAACAGAGGGCAATGAGTAAAAATAGGTCACAAATGACCAAAGCATAGGGAATATGTCTGCAAAGTGTGGGTCCTTGGACAGGGCTCCTATGTTAAATGCCACCTACTTAGGGCTCAGGGACCAGTGCTGAAGAGGGACCAGAAAGAATGTAAGAACCAGGAGAGTTGGTGCATGGCCGTATGGAAACGGAGATTTACAGGCTCCTGAGACCTTGCTCATATGAATCTACAGCAATGATGTCAGCATGCACAAGACCCATACAAACTTAAACAGTCAAAAACCCAGCATAGAAATGGGGAAATGGGCAGCAGGCCCCAAAATTAGTCAAAAAAACTATTGGCAGCTGATTACTTCTGGGTGAGGGAGAAGTGCTGTTCTTTAATGAAGAGAGTATAGATAGGCTGACTAGACCCCAGTTTATGAACTTGTACTTAAAAATGTCTAGCTACAATGGCTTGACTCAATAGGCTTTAACATAAATGACAAAATGCATGAAATCTGGTGGGGTAGGGTGCTATGGGAGGGTGTGGATGAATCAGGGGTTATAAAGGTGATTAACATGTTTTGTATGAAATACACCAACATTCTATTAAAATCTAAAAAAATTCTCACAAATAACAACAAAAACCTCACAAAAGAAAAATATGAGAATATGTAAAAACAGCAGAGAGAGAAATTTATAATATTTACTGTTTTAGAAAAGTATATATATATGTGTTTCCCATCGTGTAGGACGTGATGGCAAGAGGGTTGCTAGCTCAAGGCTAACTGTGGTTACATGATAAGACATTGACTCAACAACAATGTACATAATAGAGAAAATATGAAAATAATTAAAATGCTTACATATAAATATGTTATTCAGCTTTTAAGGAAGAATTGTCACTTGTGCCATTATAAATGAAGCTAGGCAGCATTACATTAAGGGAAATGAACCAGGCAAAGTAAATAAAATATTTTAAAATCTCATTTATATGTGGAATCTACAAAATTCAAAGTCAAAGGAGTATGGACTAGAATGATTAGTCTCAAGAGGCTGGAACAGTGAAGAAAGAGATGTGGTACAGTTGGTACAAAATTTCAGTTACACAGAATGTAGAATTCCTGCAGATTTTTTGGAAAGAATGGGACTATTTAAAATAATGAAATATATTCCCATTGCTCTTAAAAAGTGTATTATAAATATTTCCATCATGAAGAAAGAGTAAGTGGCTCTCAAGATCAAGAAAGATGATGGAATGACTCTCCAATGAAATTTTCTTGCAGAAGCATCAGTTTGTACAAGTGCTCATTTAAGAAAATATACTCACAGCCTACAGAATATGAGAATATCTTAGCCAACTATTCATATCACTAAGGATTAATATCCACGATATGGTGAAAACAGGAAAAAAGTAATACAAATGGTCAGTTAAGGACACAAAAAAGATTCAATACCTTTAGCCACGAGGAAAGTGCAAATCAAGTGTTTTCTCATTCCACCCCTGATACTATCAAGAAAAAAACACATCAAATGTTGCTGAGGATTCAGGGAAAGAGGAAGCATATACTCTTTGTGATCCTGTAACTTGGTACAGCCACTGTGGAAGTCAGCATAGAAGTTCCTTGAAACCTGAAAATAGAAGCAAAATCTCAGAGAGACAATTATCATATTTTCTCTCATTTGTTGTTCCTTGATTTTGTATAAGACACTTAAAATCATTTAGGCCTATTTAAAGGAAAGTAGAAATCAAAGTTTTTAATGGAAAGAGGGGGACAAATTGAAGGGAGAGTGGTAAAATGAGAGGAAGTGGTTAAAATGAAGATATTATGCTGAGCATACGATATGTAATTTAAAAATATTTTATGTGTTTGAGTGTAATGTTTGCATGTATGTAAGTGCATCTGTATTTTCAATGTCCATGGAAGTCAGAAGAGGGTGTCCAATTCCCCTGGAACTGGAATTACAGATGGTTATCAGCTGCCATTTGTGCACTGGGAAATAAAACCCAGGTCTTCTGCAAGAGCAGTCAGTGCTCTTAACCATTGAACCAACTCTCCAACCAATAAGATATACACATGTATGAAAAAAATTAAATTAAACATATAATCAAGCTGTGCCATTCCTGACTATATACCTGAAGACATCTGTGGCAGCATAGAGCAGACATCCTTTATTTATTGTGGCAATACTATAATAACAAAGCTATGGAATAAGCCAAAATTTGAATGAACAGGTGAATGGATAAATATGGTATACGGTATGTATAAACAATGGAGTAGTATTTAGACAGAAATAAAAATGAAATCATTACATTTTCAGGAATATAGATAGAGCTGAAGATCATCACATGCGTGTCTAATCTCTACATATCTGATTATTACCAGTCACATTTGGTTACTTTCTGAGATCTTTGGCACCTGAGTAGATTGATTGGTAATGTTTTTCACATTGAGTAATTAACATGAAGCAGATTTTTATGTTTCTTCCTCAAATATAACTCATACTTTATTAATTGGTTTTGTGTGTGTGTGTGTGTATTTCATACAGAACATCCCAAGCAATTTTATTCATCTATATACCTACATCCCAAGTGACACCCTCCCATGCCCCTCCCCCTTGCTGGAGCCCATATACTCTGTCATCCCTGTTACTGTCCACTGTTTTATCAGTGCCCCCAGCCGTTCCCCAGTGCTTGTCCATCCACTGAATCTAGTTAGCCTATATAGAATTCTTTGTTTTAGGAAGATCAGGTCTTTCTCATCTAAGAGCAATCAGTTGCCAATATTCCTTTAGATAAGATTGCAGTCTGCTGTTCATCTTCCCAATTCTATGCTGGGTTACTCTCTGGGAGTCTCTTAGCCCACCCTGGCCAACAACTTAAAGGAAGGTATTTCCTTTCTGGCATTGTTTCTTGTTATGTAGCCTTTAGCTATACATATGGACTCTTAAAGAATTATATTGATCCCTTTAATGTTTGGTTATGCTTTCCTTTTGGGTGTTTAAGGCCATGCAATTGTCCCAGATAAACCAATTTATTTTTTACTCTTAAGGTTGAGGATTTGATTCAGCTCATTTAAAAAATTTTAAAGATATTTTATTGATTTATTGAGAATTTCAATGGAACTTGAGCACATTCAAAAATCCCTCCCCCATACCTACCCCTACTCTTCTACTTTCCCTTGATGGGTTCTTTTTCTTAAATAGCTATCTACTATACATTACTCAAATGCTTTGGGGTTTTGTCAATCCCATGGAGTCTAAAGATATTATCAGCATCACATCAGTAAAGAAAATAAACTCTCCCTATTTCAGCAGCTGTTAATTGTCATTTGTTCCTCACTTAGGTCTGGGTCTTCTTGCCTGCTGCCCTCCTCCATACTGAGATTTTCTGGCTTGGTGACGCACAGATCTTGTACATTTTGTCACAAGCTCTGTGGCCTCATATTAATGTTAAAGCCTGATGCACTATTAAGAAAAATATGGATTTTAGTCCTTATTTTCTCTCTTCATGTGTATAGACACAAGATCAACTTGCAAGCAAAATATTTGCTGACAGTGGTTGGCACATCAGCTACCCAATGTTAATCTATGTTTTTGCTCCCTCTTCTATTTTTCCTAAAAGACTTCTGTAGATACTTTCAGAAAGAGGATTTTAAAAAATATTTTCTTTCCTAAATTTACAATAATTTGCTTGATTTTGAGACTTCATAGCGAATCAATATGTAAGTTTCTATTTCAGTGTAACCCAATACCTAAGGTATCAAAGTTATATGCTAATTCACTTCAGGGTCAAGAATTTGGGGCCTGAGCCTGCTGGACCAGGTTGCAGTTTAAATATAATACTTGCCACTTCACAGCAGCCCCCCTTCTACTCCCTTACACTGAGTCAGTGCCTGGGCCTGGCCTTGGGCCTCAGGCCTCTATAGACCCCTCTGACCATGGACCACTGAAAAGTGAGTGAGCTTCCAGCCTCTTGAAGATATGTAGGCAGGACACAGTGTCTTGTACACCGAAAACATGTGCTTCCTGAAGGAATGGTTGGTGATCATGGGCAGTAAGTACCACCTGGTACTCATAGAGCTAAATCAGAAGAAAATATTAAGAAAGAGAAAACATATAACAAGACAGAGGAAACCATAAAGACAGATGAATCATCAAATGAGGAAAGTGATCTAGATATTGGAAGTGAATGTATAGTTGTATCAGACACCAATGCTCCTCAAGAAATAAGAGATGAAAATGTAGAGATAACTGAGGAAATGGTGGATCACACAAATGAAAAGATTGGGGACACCACTGAAGCCCTGAATGATGGTGAGCTGTAGAAAGCCATTGATTTTTTCACAGATGATATCAAGCTAAATCCTCCCTTGGTCATTCTGTATGCCAACAGAGCCTATGTCTTTGACAAATTCAGAAACCAAATGCTGACATTTGAGG
Source organism: Nannospalax galili (assembly GCF_000622305.1). NCBI lineage: Eukaryota > Metazoa > Chordata > Mammalia > Rodentia > Spalacidae > Nannospalax > Nannospalax galili. The sequence goes on from NW_008331140.1 coordinate 2,349,913, forward strand.
TTGTGGAAGAGCCATTGAAGTAAGTCCTAATTCGGCTTAGACTTAAGCCATGAGGGAAAACACAGACTACTGGGCCACTGAGAAGGAGCCCATGATTTTGCCCTTGCTTGTAACTGGATTATGATGAAGATGCTAGTGCAGTTCTGAAAGAAGTTCAACTAAGGGCTCAGAAAATCACTGAACAACAGAGAAAGTATGAGCTAAAATATGACAAATGTGAGATAAAAAATAATTGAAAGGGTCATGAAGAATCAAGAGGAGCTTAAGAGAACCCAAAGAGAAGAAGAGGTCAGACTCAATCAGGATCTCATTTTGGCTCTTTCCCAGGTTGTTTTCCAAGGGGAATGCCCTGGCGATTTTCCTGGAGGAATGCCTGGAATAGGAGGGGGTATGCCTAGAATGGCAAGAATGCCTAGACTCAATGAAATTCTCAGTGCTCCAGAAGTTCTTGAAGCCATGCAGGATCCAGAAGTTATGGTGACCTTCCAGGATGTGACTCAGAAACTGGAAAATATGTCAAAATATCAGCGTAATCCAAATGTTATGAATCTCATCAATAAATTGACATCCAAATATGGAAATCAAAAACAATGTTCATTTGACAAAGACCTTGCTGAAGGAAAAGTAACCTAAATCACTTAATGGATGTCACAATAATATAAACTAATATGCCTCTGACCTCATCAGGAGAGCTGGGGTGCTTCAAAGATGATCCCCACCCTTCTGCAGCAAATGCAGCTGAAGCATTTTACTATGGTTTGCCATTAGGATATTCATTCAGATAATGTTTTCATATGAAGAATTACAAACTTTAAACACCTTTTCAACTTTAAAGAAAATATAAAGAGTGTTGTGAAATTTTACATTTTTCTTTACCTTTTGGGTACCTTTTTTACCATTTGGGTTTCTCCTCTGACTCACTGGACAAGGAAGATGAGTATGGATGACTTACTGTTCTTGAGTGGAATAAAGGTTGATTCATGGAAAAAAAACTCATTTAAATTAATTTAGTTTGAGTTGGATATGTGGTTACTTAAACATTTTGTCTTTTTTAAATGTTTTACTTCAAAATGATCTATTTTATTACAACTTTTGGGACCACTGGTATTTCTGTCTGGCCTGCATAGAGACTGGGAGTGCTTGGCAGAGAAGCAGCAGTCTTATTGAGTCTCACTGGACAGAAGCCTTTGTGTAGGTTGCTATTAAATCTCACACTGTGTGGAAGGGTGACTTTTTTTTAATGTTGCAGGGGAGTTGGATTACCTAGCTCTGTTATTGTCCAGTATTTCAAATAAATGTTTCATATCATTCCCACATAGACAAAATGAGTGAGTACTTTTCTTTTTATATTTATTAAAATTTACGTTTCCTATCAGAAAATAATCCTATCTGTTTTTCTGCTTATTGTATTTTTACCCTTTAATCTTCAGTTTTAAAATATTAATTTTTCACCAATATCCTCACTGCTGTCATCATTCATAGCATAATTGTGAACACATTTATTCCTTAGGTTTAATTTGATATGTAACCCACATGGTCACTGAGGGGATAATACCCGTAACAGCTGTGGCATCTTGCTTGGCCATAGAATTGCTTATTTAAATGTTAAATGTTCAGTCTCATGAACTCATATCCGAAGATTTGAAGAAGGGATTCCCTTTGGAATTAAGTGTACTTTAGAAAGTGCAAAAGAAAGAAAAATTCCCATTAGAGTTGATCTTGAACAAATCTTTGTGTTTTGAAGATATAAAATTGTTTGATATTAACTACGTGATCTAATATGGATTATAAAAGACATGAGAGCCATGCTATTCATTTTGGAGTCATTGGTACTATGTTGTCCTACTCAGCTCTTAAAACCTGCCACCATACCTCCACCTCTGCTTTCTCTCCTTTCTTCTCATGCAGTGATAAAGAAAATGATAAAATCCATGAACTACACACCTAAATCTTTTTCATATATACTTGAATTTGAAATTGCCAAATGTTTTTTTTTATTTGTGTGTGTGTTCTTAAAGTTACAGGATGTATTGTGCTTTACTCAAGAAGATCAGTTTCTTTTGTACTGTGATTATACCTGAGTTAATTATATTCTAATCTAGCAAATATTATCTTAAATGTGTAAAATTGCTCCTCTGAAAATGTGTCCTATGCATTTAGACTTCTAAGTTCCACAAATGGTAAAAAATTGCAGTGTTCATTTTCATAAAGACTCAGTATCATTTCTAAACAAGAAATGTTTTGTGTTTTTTTGTGTGTTTGTTTTTGTGCTAATGATACTTAAAATAATGATACTATAAGAAGGTAAAGGAGTTTTCTGCTTAAATATATTGTTACCATTTCCATGTATGCTAGAAATAAAATATTTCAAACTGGTAAAAAATACCTGCCTTCTGGTGCCCTGCCTGACTGTGCCTCCTAAAGTTCTGGTGCATTGGGCTGGGAAGGCTGAGGTAGAGAAGGCTTTCTTCCTCCCTTGTCCCTGATCTTAGCTTTCCCAGGAGGCTAAAGGATGATTTCTCCACAGGCTTCTGTAAGAGAAATGAATCATCTGGAATCTTGGAGACTCTGCCCAGGAGCACAACTGGACCCCAGGGAGCCAGGAAAAAGATATAGGGTTTCTGGAGCACAGCCCTACTGAACAGGCAAGATCTAACCCAGGTCCAACAGGAATCCCACCAGAATTGGTGAAGGATCCTTCTTAGGTCTTGGAGTACCTTCTAGTTGAACTCTTCTTAAAAGAAGTCAGAACAGAAACAGTCTCAGGTAAAATACTTGAGGAGTCACTGGCTGAGGTCATCGGTCAACAAAGACAAACCTGTGACCCCTTTGGTTAGCACTTTTAAATTTGTGTTTGGAATTCTGGTTTGGGGACTGTACAGAAATTTTTCTGACCTTGTCTGCATGAAAGTGTGTGGCTGAGATACTGAATTACTGAAAGGCTGGACAAAAAGATACTTCAAAGGCAAAGCAAAGTGTGTGTTCCAAACTGTGGTATCCATGGGGCTCTCATTGGATGATGGTGGCCCCGATGGGGGTTTATATGATACCTCCCAAGCTAAGGGTACCTTAAACATCCCTGTGAGGGGGAATGACCAGTGAAGGATGAAACAAGTCTCATTCTAAGTGTATGACACCAACACATGGAAGAACATTGTAGGCACAGAGTAGAGTCCATTCCTTTGGAATGCGCATTAAGAAATCTTAGAAAAAGCTTTTAAGAATAACTATGGAGAAAAGCTCACTAAACATTATTTTTGTACCTTCTGTGAGGTAGACTAGCCAGTTTTTGATTTATCAGGATCATCTAAAGGAACTTTAGACAAAAAGGGTCATTGCAGGACTCTCTGAAATAGTCATAAGGACCTCTGGCCACTAGTACTAGTTCCCTTATATTGATTGTTAGTAAGAAATAGTTCAGAACAACTCCCTTGGTTAAGAGGTTGTCTTAATGGGCAATCCAAGTTGTTTCTGGCTTAGACCATAGCAGTTTCGAAGTCTTAGAACCAGAAAAGTCCAGACCAAATGACAAAAGAGTCTGAGAAAAAGCCAGCTTTTCTAATGAACTTGAGAATGCCCCACCACAATACACTCCACTCTACCAAACACTGAAGGGACCCCTGAGGCAATTGGCCAACCCCTGAGGACCCTCACCCCAAAGATGATTAGTTGGTAGTCCTGCTACATTAGTAGCTTCCTTCTTGCCCCTGACTCCAGAGGCCCCCCCCCAACACCTTGAGGCTGAATTAGGGAACTGACCGAAGACTCGAGCCATGGCCCAGACAGAAGCACTTGCAGATGCCCCTGAGAGAGACCTAGAGAGAAATACACAGGGAGCATAACGCAACTTGAACTTGCCTTTCACCACCTCATAACTCCTAAGTAGGAAAAAATCCTACTCATTTCTATAAGGAGAAACCTCAGGCCATGTTAGGCTTGTTGTAGTCCATCATCCAGACTCACAAGCCCACATGTATTGAGCTCCTCCACACCCTTTTCAAAACATAGGGATGCAGATAACTGACACAGGTTGCACTGAAATGCTTGTAAAAACATGCCCCTCTTTATGAAGACAATGTGCAAACTTATGCTCGGAGTCAATTTCCATCTGCTGACCCATATTAGAACCCAAATGATGAGACAGAGTGCCACTGTCTTCTATGGTACCAAGAGGCCCTGATAAAAGGCTTAAAGGCAGGAGGGAGAAAGGCCATGAAGATGAGTAAAGTGATATTACGAAAGCCTATAGAGAGCTCCTCAAATTTTATATGAGATACTTTTTGAAGCATTTCAGCCCTATACTTCCTTTGATCCTGAGGACTGAGATAGCCATAGAGTGATTAATGCAGCATTTAATAGGTCAAGCCCAGGAGACATATTCCAGAAGCTCTACAAATTGCCTGGCTTTGCTGAAAAGAATTCCAAGTAACTGCCGAAGGTGGCCAATAAAATTTTCATCAACTGGGGAGCAGGAAGCCCAATGAGAAACAGAACAAAAGTTGAAATAAAGACAGACTTACTTGCAGCTGCTCTCATTGACAGGTTAAGACCTACACAAAGTTGGTAAGACCTTACCCAACTAAGTTTACAATCAGAACAAAAACGAGAGCCAATGCCAGGGCAACAAAGGAGCCTAGACAGAGGAGCTCTCAAATCCAGAAAAGTATTTAGGATGAAACCACTGTGTCCATTTCCACCAGAAGGGACATTGGGGAATAGGAGTGCTTCTAACTGAAAAGGGACTCCTGGGCCAGTTCCCAACCAGGGAAACCAAGAGTCATATCATGTCTTCTAAGGAACGACCTCAGAGGGCTCGAGGAAATGATTTTGTTGGCATGGCCACTATGGATACCTATGGAAAAGACTAGAATAGACCAGGATCCATCCAATTAGGCCAACTTATGAACTTCATGGTGGACTCTGGGGCTCCACAGCCATTATAGGAGTCACTGGCAGTGACGCCCACTGTCCTTTCCTCCTGCCCAGACAATGTAACAGTCCATGAAATTGTCAATGAATTTCTTTATCATACTGAATGTCCAGTGCCTGTATTGGAATGAGACCTGCTGGGAAAATTATGAGCCCAGATAACCCGTGTTGCTGATGGTTAAGCATTTCTGTTTCTAGGAGACCTAAAGGAAGAGATTTTGACTGTCTCATCATTACACTAGAGGAGGATGGCATGTCTTCAGTCTGAGAAAAGGGCCACAACAGAAACTAGAACTCCCCTCTAAGAAACCTGCAGCATGGGCTATACATAACCCACCAGGATTAGGCAAAATTATTCCTACTGTGATGATAGAATTAAAACCTGAGGTTGAACCTGTCCATATCAGACAGTACTGCATTGCTCATAAGGTACAGATAGGAATCCAAAAACATCTTGACAGACTTCCAAAAAAAGGAGTCCTCCAACCCTGCCATTTGCCTCGAAGACACCCTTCTTTCCTATCCAAAAGCTAGGAACAGATGACTTATTGGCCAGTCCAGGACTTGCAGGCCACAGTCACACTGCATTCAGTGGTCCCCAATCCCTGTGACCTCCTGATCCTCATTCTAGCTGAAGAAGCTTATTTCACCTGCCTTAAACATTTGACTGTCACCCTCAAACCAGCAACTTTTTCCTTTCAAATGGGAAGATTCCAATGGAAGTAAGGACAGCTAACATGGACTAGGTTACCACGGGGATTCAAAAACTAGTACACTATCTTCAGAACAGCACTAGCTTTTGATTTAAAGACCTTCCTGGTATACAATTTGGGTGCACATTGCTTCAATATGTAAATGACTTGCTATTGGCAGAAGCCACCCAAGAGAAATGTATGGAAGGAACAGAGATGCACCTCCCTCTCCTGTATGAGACCAGCTACAAAGCCTCCAGCAAAAAGGTTCAGATTTTCCAGGACTAAGTCAAATACCTTGTCTTCCATATAACCTAGGGACAATGACAACTTGGCTCAGAGAGAAACAGTTTGGTAAGTTCAATTTTGTTCCATCAACCCACTGACAAATCTGAAAATTCTTGAGCACCACTGGATTTTGTCAGATCTGAGTCCCAAATTTCTCAGTCATGGCAAAAACTCTCTATGATGCCACAAGGGGTAGTGAATGAGAATTCCCAATATGAGGAGTGACATAACCCAACGCCATTGAAGACATTAAATAAGCCCTTAGCAATGCTTCTGGCCTGAGACTTACAGATATTACCAAGCCCTTCTCCTTGTATGTCCATAATCATCCCAAAATAGCTGTGGAAGCCCTAACACAGATATTCGGAGCATACCTTTGCCCAGTAGTCTATCTGTCCAAACAGCTAGACTCTGCTGCTCAAGCCTAGCCACCTGGCCTGAGAGCTCTTTCCATCACAATTTCCTGGTAACAGAAGTTGACAAACATGGGGCAGGATCTGACTGTGTGAGTGCCCTAGTTGACAATGACATAGTCCTGCTTGCTAACCAACACAAGGACAGTCAAGTATCAGAGAATGTTACGTGAAAATCCACACATGCACGTTGAGGTAATAAGGATATTAAATTAAGCTATGTTGCTGGTAGTCAGTGTGGCAATCCAGATCATTACTGTACTAAAGTCATGGAGGAAGTGTTTTCCGGCAGGCTGGACCAACTCCTCAAAGATCCAGATGTAGAATCCTTCACAAGTGGAAGCAGCTTCATACAGAATGGAGCATGTCTTGCTGGGTATTCAATGATGGTCATTTAAGACTCCACCCTGGAAGCTGAATATCTGCCAACAGGGACATCAGCTTATAATGCAGAACTCATTACTTTGACCCGAGTTCTCTAATTGGTGACAAAAATCTGTGCCAACTTCTACATAGACTCTAAGTAAGAATGCACTACTTTTCACATGCACGGAGTCTTATACAAAGAAAAATGACTAATCCATTAGTGAGAGGGGGAGACATAAAATATGGCTAGGAAATCCTTAATTGTCTAGGTACTGTTTGAACCCCTCAAAAGAATAACAGATATGCATTGTCCGGGTTCCCAAAAGAGAAACAATAAGTGCTTCAGGTAATTGGCAAGCTGACCAAGAATCAATACTTGTAACCTACAAAGGGCTAAAACAGGAACTTTCACCACAGTTTCGCTCCCCAGTCCTCTGACAGACTGGAAGTTTATTCAAAAGCTGAAAAGAACTAGCTCAAAACTGAAACTGAAAGTGGATGTTTTCGCCGAGGTGGACCTTGAAGCACTAGTCCCTGATTTTGTCAGGCAGTTTAATCAGGGATCTCACATGGGCAAAATGGCACGTGAGGCTTCCCTGAGTGAACTCTTCTATGTTCCCCCACTCATAAGCCTCTCCAGGGCAATATGTGAGTGATGTGAAACATGCACCTGCAACAGCCCATGTCAAGGGCCAAAGCTTTCTCCGGGAGTCCAAAGCGTGAGAAGCACTTCTTTTGAAGATTTAGAAGTGAACTTCACATAATTTCCATGCTCATGGGATTATAAATATCTCTTAGACCTTGTATGTACTTACTTCTGGTTGGGTAGAACCTTTTCCAGCCTGCACAGGAAAGGCTTGAGATGTAGCCAAAATGCTCCTCTGGGAGATCATTCTAAGACTTTGGATCCACATATCCATTTGTTCAGAAAATGGACAGAGATACTAAAGTTACTATCAAGAATGTGGATATTAGATGTAAATTATATGCTGTCTATAGGCCACAAATTTCTGGCAAGGTAGACAGAATTAATAAGACTTTTAGACAGAATTAAACCAACTATGCCAAGAAACACATCTCAGTTGGAATGAAGTCATTCCAATAGCTTTGCTGAGGATCAGGTCCACTCTACCTAAGAAAACTGGGTTCTCTCCCTATGAGATATTATATGGGAGATCACCTTCTCCCATCAAAGGATTATTACAAGGAGACCTAGAGGAAATTTGAGAGCTGTCCCTAAAATGGCAACTATAAGTCTGAGGAAAAACCTTGAATTCTCTCACCCCATGGGCTAGGTAAAGTTTGCCAGTCAGCCTCACAACAAATGTACATTTCTTTTCCCCAGGAAATTCAGTTTGAGTTAAGGAATGGAATGCCCAACCTCTAAAACCTCTTTGAAGAGGTCCTTTCACTGTCATTTTTATTCACCCCCACTGTAGTTAAGGTTATAGAAGAAGGTCTGTGTACATTATATTAGACTGAAGCCAGCAGCTGTAGATTGGAAATGCACTACAGACTCTGATGATCCCTTCTGACTGGCAGTCTGACTGAAACAAGACAAATCTGAGGGTCAGAAGGACAACAGCCCTGCTCTAGTCACATGAGAATCTAACTAGCCTATGCATGGCTGAAATTTGAGGAGGTTTCAGTTGTGTTCTGACCAGTCCTAGAAGCGAGTCAGTCCACATGATGGAATCTTGATGAAACTAGAGTCATGCTCCAACTGCTCAGGAGTCTAGCTGCTCTATATAAGAATTATTGGATTCTCACTTTAATTCGTTGTCATCCCTTGTTTATGGCTATGGTTATGGGATATAAATATGAAATCAGTCTCCATGCGTCCCATCACCACTAGCCCTGACCCAGCTGCTATATTATATAAAGATTTAGGCCCAAACCTTTAGTTTCCCTCTTTAAGAAAAAACACTCTTTATAGACTTGGCAAAGAGAATGGTCAAAAGACTTGGAGGAAATAATTTACGGGTATATGGAGGCACCCTTATGAACAAAGAATGCTCTGAATAGGAATGCGCTGAGATGCTTATTCCACAATACGATGGGGCCAAAGTCTCATCAAACAAGAAGGTGAGAAACCCCAAAATTTGGTTCTCATATCAGAGGTGCTTGGAAAAGAATGTGTTAGTTGGCCAGGGCCTAGCCATATCCAATAGATAGGAGAGATCTCATGTAAGAAAGTACCGTTCTGGAACAAAATAGACGTACTTCGGTGCTCCAAATTGAATAGGGACAGGGAATAATGGTCTTTGATGTACAAAGTCTCAGAAGACACAACCGCTGTTTAACTATACTAGGCCTGACAATACTCAGCTTATCCCCGTTCAGGGCATTCCAAAGATTCAGAAATTCTGGGCTAATTAAGTCCACACTAACTGGAAAGCACCAAGAGGACTATCTTGGATTTGAAGGAGAAGGGCATATGCCCATCTCCCTACCAAATAGGGAGTGACCTTTATCATTGAAATAATTCAACCCTGTTCTTTTTGCCAAACTAGGTCTTGGTAAAACTCTGGGAGTCTGCTTACAAGAAAATTTAAGATCAAGGAAAAAGATTTATTAGAAATAGTATTGGCCTTGGAAGGCAAGGAAGCTGGAATGAGGCTGAGTGGTCATCTGAATACATCATTTCTACCTAAGGCCAAGGTACATGGGCACAGGATGCTGTTGGGGGACTCTGCTGCTAGGGTTGTAATCCTCCATGTCCAGATAGCTCTAAGGGGCTTGGCGCTATATGGAAGGACTCCCTTTCTCAGCGGGGGCCTCCAGCTCTCTGCCTGACTTACCTGGAAAGTGCCGCCAAGCACGGATGCCTGGCCTTATTTGGAACATGGCGTTTGGCATAGTTACCTGGAGTAAAAACTATCCCCAGGTTTTTTCTATATGATAATTAGGCATTGCCCCATAGTCGGATGATAGGATCCCGCTACCACATGTAAATAAAGCATACTATGAGTACCTATCAGCTGAAGCTTTGGCTGCTGCCTCCACACTATATTTTTCCTAACCCCCACTGAATAAACGGAAGTGTTTCACTGAATCTGGAGCTGTTTCACTGAGTCTGGAGCTGTTTCACTGAGTCTGGAGCTGTATCACTAAATCTGCCTCCCCGGAAGGGCTTTCTTCCGTCAGTGCTCACTGGCTGTCCTGACCCTGTTCATTGCTTCTGCTCCCTTTGGAGGACCGGTGGCCAATGACCCACGAAGGGAAGGAGAGACCCCACAGGATGCCAGTTGGGGCTATAATGTACCTGTCTATATGCTTAATCAAATCATTCACCTACATGCTGTGTCATAAATTATAACCAACCAAACTACTTTATCTTTAGTCTTCTTAGCTACATAACAAACTCAAATGAGGGCCAAAATTTACCAAAACCTCTTGGCATTAGATTAGTTGTTAGCTGATGGAGGTGTTTGTGGGAAATACAGTAGTTGCCAACAAATTGATGGAAATGGACAACTATTTAAAAAAGTAGCCAATAATAGCAGCAAAATAGCCCATGTACCAGTACAAACTTGGAAAGAAATTTAGGGCTGGGACCTGAGGTTCTTTATTTGGTGATGGTTTTCTACTTTGGGAGGTATTAAAAGCTTAAGTGACATAGTAATACTAGTGTTATGAACCTGTCTGTTAGTTCCTTGTCTGGCTCTGTTTTATGAGACACTTATCCTGTAAAATCACTTTATAGAGAACCACAGCCAAGGTCATGGCATTGTATAAGACCTTAAACAGAGAAGATAATTCCAAGTTAAATAATGAGTCTCAGAAGGAGTAACTGATATATAGTTTGATGGAATATTTAAGGAAAAATCCTTTAATTTGCATTTGCCTAATGACTAAAGATACTGACTTTAAAACAAATATTTCTTGACCATTTGTGTTTCATTATTTGAGAACTTTCTATTTAGTTCCTTGTGCTAATTTTTATTTGGGTTACATTTTTGTTAATTTTTTTTCTTTGTATACTCAACAACCCTCTTTCAGACATCTAACTTCTGAAGATTTTTCCCATTGTGTAATTTGTCTCATCACTGAAATATTGATGTCCTTTGTTGTTCAGAACCTTTTCAGTTTCATGGGTTCCCATTTCTCAGTTGTTGGTCTTAATGCCTGAACTATAGAGGTTCTGAGTTTTTAAAATTAAATTTATTCTTTGACTACTTCATTCATGTATATAATGCATTCTGGTTCTGGTTAACCTCTCCCCCTACCATATCCTATTTCTCTCACCACACCCCATCACACATACACACAATCAATTATCCTTCTTTACTAGTTCCTTTTACAGAATATTGACTGCTGATTTTGTTGTGTGACTGATTTATTTTAACTAGGACCCTCTCGCCCTCTGTTGTGACTATCAGATTTTGGCTACCTAATGGAGCCTGGTGGGTTCATCAGCTTGTAGAAAACTGAAGGCAATGGATCCCCTTCTCTGAATCTATTCAAAAGAAATGGTTAAAGAATGAAGAATAGGGCCCCACGATTCCTTCTTCCATCAACCCCTGGCTGTTGATTGGCTTATATTTGTGAAGACTCAATGCAGTAATAGGTAATTGTTGAGAGATCCTGATTGTAATAGCTGCATGTTACACTAAAAATGACATTCCTCAGCCCTCTCCCTTCTGGCTCTTACAATTTTTCCAACATCTCTTCCACAATGTTCTTTTTGCCTTGAAAGGCATAATATAAATGTCCTGTTTAAGTCTGAACATTCATCTCTCTCTTACTTTCAGCACCTTGTATAGCCATGAATCTCTGCCTTGATTTCAGTTCACTGGGAACAGGTGTCTTTGATTAAGGCTAAAAGTATTGATTGTCTTCGGATATAAGCACATATACTTAGAAGGTAGTTCAATGCTATGTCAATTTAGATAAACATGAGGAATAATTCCCCACATAGGTCTTATGATGTCCCCTACAGTGTGATTTTGACTGGTTTTACAGTAGTAGGTAAAGGTTCTCTCCTGTGCAGTGGGTTGTCTATTGAATCAGAATAGTTGCCTATGCTCATAATAGCCTATAACTGAGTGTGTATATCTTGCCTTACAGGTTGGTATAGTATTGTCATTCATATGATTCACAGGTGAGTAAGAACATTGATGTCTTTTCTCCCCTAGCATCCTGCATAGCATCTTGTGGCATTATGAAATGTCATTGGCAGTGAAGAGTCTTTCTGTTGAATTCAGATTGAGTGCACTATAACATGTAAACAACGTATGTAGAATCTTCAGCAATAGAGTCTTAAGATAGATTTCTGGTGAGCAGCCAAGAGGAATGGCAAGGGCTAGTATTGTTTTGATTGCCTCTAGGAAATCCATGACCAACAGTTAATAAGGAGTTATTCCACCTTTGGCAATGTGTTTTTGTTTAATAACCCACAGCTTTAGGTAGAAACTCTCTAGCCATTCAAGGTATTTCCATTCCAACGTTTATTCTTTAATTTTATTACATGATTGTAGGTTTCCATATGGATTTTATAGCCTCTTCTTTTTGACTGACCCGTCCCCTGCCTCCCCAAACCCCTTCTACCTCCATACTTAAGCCATTCCATCCCTAATAAGCCCTCTTTCTACTTTTCATATTACCTATATTTTTTCTTTTCCCCTCCCTTAATGCATTCCACCAAAATGACCTGTTTTAGATTTTTGGCCTCTACAGGAACTCTATGTTGAACACACAAAATTACAGATTCAAATCTAGGAAAAGCATATGAGAGAGAATATGTATCACTTTTCTTCTGCATTTGGATTGCCTTGTTCAGCATAAGTTTTTTTCTAATTTCATCCATTGACCTGCACTTTTCATAAGTTTAATTTTATTTATAGCCAAAGACAATATAATTGTGTGTAAGTACTACATTTTCATTTTGGATTCATCATTTGATGGGTATCGCAGATGATTTCATTTCCTAGCTGTTTTGAATAGAACTGCAATGACATACACAAGCAAATCTCTGCAGTAGGATATAAAGGCCTTTAAGTATATGTCCAGGAGTGGTATAGCCTGGCATATGGTAGTTCTATTACTAGCTTTTGAAGAATCTCCACGGTAATTTTCATAGTTTTTGAGGAATATCCACACTGATTTACATAGTTATTGTGCCTGTTTGCACTCCTCCAACAGTGACTAAATGTTCCTCTTTCTCCATATATTGGCCAGAATTTATTGTCTCTTGATTTTTTATGATAATTATTATGAGTTGGTTGAAACCGAATCTGAAAGTAAATTTAATGTGCATTACCCTAATTACTAATGATATTGAACACTTTTAAGTTTATTAGCCATGCCTATTTCCTCTTTTGAGAATTCTGTTCAGATCTATAGCCAATATTTAATTGAGTTTCATTTGATGTTTTGTTTTTTATTATTTTTGTCTACTCTAGATATTAATCCACTGTCAAATATATCAGTGGTGAAGATTTTCTCACATTCTCTTCACCCAATTGCTTCCTTTGCTGTGCAGAGGGCATTTAGTATTATGAGGTCTGATTTGTCAATTGTTGATCTTATTTCCTAAGCAAAGAGAATACAATTTAGAAACTTCTTACCTATGCTTATATATTGCAGTGTACTCCTTATCTTCTCTGTTATCACTTTCAAAGTTTCAAGTTTTATGATGATTTTCTCAAGTTGGAGTAGATTTTTGTGCTGGGTAAGAGAATACAGTGAAATTTCATTTTTTTCTACAGATAGATATGCTTTTCAGCATCTATTTAGATGATCATGTGGTTTTGTTTGTCTATTTTATTTATTATGTTCAGCAGTTTGTGTATGCTGAAGCATCCCTGTATCCCTAAAAGCAACTTAATCATGGTGAATTATAACACTGCTGTTTGTCTATATTCAGTTCGCAAGTATTTCATTTAGGATTTTTGCTTCTGGCTTAATCAGACATGTAGGTTTGTAGTTCATCTCTCTCATATATCTCTCTCTCTCTCTTTCTCTCTCTCTCTTCTATATCTCTCCTTTGTTGTGCCTTTATCTGGTTATGATATTAGAGTAACATTGGCTTCAAAGGTGTTTATTGCTTCAAAGGTGTTTACTCCTTCTATTTCTGCTTTGTGGAATGGACTGGGGACCATAGGTTGTAGATCATCCTAAAATGTTAAGTAGAATTCTGATGTGAATCCTTTTGGACATGGGGACATAAGTTGTTTGAATTTATTATTACTGCTTCAATTGTCTTACTTGTTATGGCAAATTAATTGTATATGTTTATGCAATTCTCAAAGAATATACAAAATATATTTAAAATTATTGATCATATTTTGTTTTATCTTTAGTAGTCCAGACATGTCTACAAATTTATCCATTTTTTCTAGATTTATCAATTTAGTAGATCAAATTTTTTTTGACATATCCAGATGATTTTCTGTATTTCTTTGATATCTATGTTGATATCTCCTAGTTCATGTCTAATTTAATTAATTTAGATAATTTGTCTCTTTCCGTTAACTTCTTTAAAATTTTTCAAATTTTGTTTATCTTTTCAAAGAAATTTTCTTTCACTTCCTTTGGTTACAATTTAATAATTTTCTTCCCTGGTTTTCATTATTATTCCTGTCTACTGCTTTGGGGTTTGGTTTGTCCTTGTTTTCCAAAACTCTTGAGGTACAACATCAAATTATTTTTTAAGCTCTTTTAGATTTTGTTGTTGTCGTTGTTGTAGGCCATTATAGGCTTAAATTTCCCTCTTGGAGCTATTTTTATCATATCCCAGAGTTTATTGTGCATTGTGTTTTCAGTTCATTTAATACTAATATTTTTCATGAATTTTTCTTGACCTCTTCAATGGTTCACTCATCATTCATGTGCTTTTTAAAATGTCAACCAGTTTACGTATTTTTTTCACCTCCTTTTGATGATTATTTCAAGATTTATTCCACTGTGGCCAGACAGACAAAATATATCAAGTTGTCTCAATTTTCCAAAATGTTTTAAGATTTCTGTGTGTCCTCAAATGCAGTCTATTTTAGATAAACTTGCATGGACTTCAGAGAAGAATGCTTATCCTCTGGCGTGTGAGTAGAATACTCTCTAAATATTTGTTAGGTTCATTTGATCTAAGATGTCATTTTGTTCCAATGTTTCTCTGTTTCTCTTTTGTGGTCTGGATGTGGTCTGCTAATTAGTGAAGACTTAGTGTTCAAGTATTGAAGTCATTTACTTTTTCTGAGTTTGGGCAAGTCTGTGGCTTAATGAGTTGAAGTGTTTGTCATATAAAATTGGATCCATCTAAGTTTGGGGTATGTGTGTTTAGAATTGTAGTGTCCTCTTGGGAAAATGCTTTCATCGTCACAATGAGCTGGCATTCTTTATTTCTTGTAACTAGTTGAGGGTTGAGGTCTATTTTTTAGATATTAGAATAGTGATGCCTGCTTGAATCATAGTCACATTTCTCAGAGTTTTATTTTTCTGTCCTTTCAGGTAATATTTATTCTTTAAGGTAAGGTGAGTTTCTTGTAGACAATGAAGATATATATCCTGTTTTCTAACTCATCTGGTTAGTCTCTGTCTTTTGACTAAATAATTCAGGTCATTAATGTTCAGTTACTATTGACAGATGTATATTAATTGCTGTTATTTTGTTTGCTTTGTACTGTTTGTTTACTTAGTCCTTTTTGCCCATTTGAGCTTCCTAGTTGTGCTTATCTTTGTCTTCAGTCCAAAGAATTCCTCGAAGTATTCTATGTAGGGCTGATTCAGTGGTTATAAATTCCTTTAGCTTTTATCAAAGACAGTTTTTCTTTCTCCTTCAGTTATGATGGATAGTTGTGTTGAGTAGTCTGAGTTGTTATCTGTGTTCTTTCGAAACTTGTTGCACATTGCTCCAAGGTTTCCTGGCTCCAAAGTTTTCCACTGAATTTTTTTGTTATTCTGAGGGGCCTGCATTTATTTCAGACTTAAGTATTCTTTCTTGCAATTTTCAGCACCATTTTTTTCTGTATGCTTAATGTTTTAATCATGATATGCAGCGGAAATTTATTCTCTCTCTGCTTATTTGATGTTCTCTACACCTTCAGTATTTGCATGGCCATCTCTTTCTCTAGATATGTGAAATTTTTTTCTATTTTTTTATTGAAGATGTAGTCTATGCTTTTGACCTAGAATTATTCTTCTAAGCACATAATTTATATATATATATATTTTTTTCTCACCATGTCTCAAAGTTCCTGTACATTCTGCTTCTCAGTTTAAATATTTTATTTATTTTTATTGTTTCTATTTTATTTTTTAATTAATAACCACAAGGTTAGAAGAAGCATTTCATTACAATTTTAATATATTCAGTAACAATTTCCAGAGCAAGAATACATCTCTTTCAAAAGTGACTGTAAATTTTTAGGATCACTGTTGTATTAATACAGTTATACAATGTTGAACTCAGTATAAACCCTGAAAGACATTAAACTGAATGAGTTTTTAACCATTAAAGAAGATCTCCATTTCATTTTAAAATGTACTGTTTTGTACATTTTTAATGCTACTAACACTTTGCACATGTGTCTCTAATTTACGTATCTGATTATTACTAGACACAGTCAGTTACACTTGGATCCTTGGCACCTGAGTATGGGTCTAAAGTCATCAGGTAGATTTCAATGGTAATGTTTATCACACCTACTAATTAACATAAAGTAAATTTTTATGCTTACTTCTCAAATATGTCTTTTTTTTTAAATTTGTCGATTTTTTTGTGTGTGTATCGCACAGAACATCCCAAACAATCTTATTCATCTATATACCCACTTCCCAAATGCCACCGTCCCATAGCCCCTGCCCCCACTGGAGCCCATGTACTCTGTCATCCCTGTTACTGTCCACTGTATTATTGGCACCCCCAGCCATTCCCCAGTGCTTGTCTATCCAGTGAATCTATAGAGCCTTGTTTTAGGAAGATCAGCTGTTCCTCACCTAGCAGCAATCACTTGTCAATATTCCTTTAGGTAAGGCTGGGGTCTGATGTTCACTTTTGCAGTTCTATACTGGGTTACTGTCTGGGAGTCTCTTGGGCCACCCTGGCCAATAACTCAAAGGAAGTTATCTCCTGTCTGGCATTGTTTCTTGTTATGCAGCCTTTAGCTATACATATGGACTCTTAAAAAATTATATTGACTCCTTTAATCTTTCGTTATACTTTCCTTTTGGGTGGTTAAGACCCTACAGTTGGCCCACATAAACCAGTTTAGTTTTACTCTTAAGGTTGTTTGAGAATCTGTTCCCCGGGGTACCTGGCTCCATTTTTTTTTTACAAGTACCATCTATGTGAAGATAAGTCAAAGGTCCTGATCTATCATGACTGGCTTTGCTTGGAAGCATGGAGGAAATATTTTCTCTGTGTTGACCCTACACTTTGTAGACTAGACACTGGTTCAAGTCCATCTGGTAGTATCTCCACAGCCTCCTTGATCAAGAGGACAGGTGACTCACTACAGTTACAGGACATTTTGAGAGATGCTCATAGTCCCCTGGAACTTAGTCAACCTAGGAGGGAAAGGAGCAAAAATTGTCCTTTATGCCTCACTGACCAAATTAGTATTGGCCTCGTAGTACGGCTGGTAAACATCCAAGAAGGTTAGTTCCATCAGTCTGGTACTTTTAATTACCATGTGCCATGTAGATAAAGCTTGGATAAAGACCAAGCACTCTCAGATAAACCCTGCCTAGACATATATTCGTTGATCTAGTTGTAGGTATAGTTTGTCAGTTCAGTGGGTTGTTGGGCTAATATGGTTACCTCTGTTTTTAAAAACAAGCTAGGCATTATTTATCTCTCACATTGTCTATCCCTTCCATCATGGTTTCCCCATTTAACGTGCCCCCATTATTCCCATTTCTCTCTTAATAATACCCTTCTCATATGGTACCCCTTCTCTGGAGTGCCTTCTTTCCATTTATCCCCTAGGTTCATTGTATAACCTTCTCTCTGACCTCTCCTTAAAATAACCCCATTTTTATCCATATCTCACTTATAAACACCCGTTTCCTACTGTTCTTCTCTTTCAGATTCTTTATTTTCCTTTACCTCCCTAGTTCCTTTTCATTATCCTGGATCCTCTAGTTATGTCTGGATCCATAATCACTTATCAGGGTTTGGTGCTAGGATTGACATATGAGGGAGAACATATGCCATTCTTTTTTCTGAGTCTGTGTTACTTCACTTAGTATAACACTTTCTCATTCCATCCATTTACCTGAAAATTCCGTGATTTCATCTTTTACTGCTGAGTAAAACTCCTTAGTATAAATGAACCACATTTTCAGAATCCACTCGTCAATTGATGGACACTTAGGTTCCTTCCATCTCTTAGCTATTGTGAAGAGAGCAGCAAGAAACATGGATGTACAGTGTCTCTGCAATAGGATGAGTACTTTGGGTTTATGCCAAGGAGTGGTATAACTGGGTCAAATGGTATGTTCATCTGTAGTTTTTAAAGAGTTCCCCATACTGCTTTCCATAGGGGTTGAACTAGTTTGCAGTCCCACCAGCAGTGGATGAGCATTCCCCTTTCCCCACATCCTCTCCAACATTTGGTATCATTTGTTCTCTTGATCTTAGCCAGTCTGACTGGGGTAAGGTGAAATCTTAAAGTGGTTTTAATGTGTATTTTCCTAATTAATAGTGATATTGAACACCTTTTAAGATGTTTCAACCTTTTAGGATGCTTCTTAGCCATCTCTGTCCAGCTCCTTAGCCCATATTTTAATTGGGTTACTTACTTTCTTGATTCTTTGTTTTTTGAGTTCGTTATATATTCAGGATGTTAAACCTCTGTCAAATGTGTAACTGGTGAAGATTTATCCCATTCTGTGAGTTTTCTGATGAGTTCCTTAGTTGCTTTTTTTCATGTACAGAAGCTTTTGAGTTTAACGAGGTCCCATTTGTGGATTCTTGACCTGTTTCCTGGGCAATTGATATCCAATTTAGAAACTCCTTTCCTACACCTATATTGTAGATTCCTCCCTGTGGTCCCCAGGAGCCCTCTGGACTTGCTCCTGCCCTAACTTCCCTTTACTTCCCTGTGCTGCACAGCCTCTGGCATCCTGGTGCCAGCAGCTTTACTAGGTAAGTCCATCTGTCCCCATCATTCCTTTACTCCCCAAGCCTCATTCACCTTCCCAGCTTTGTTCCATGCCTGGGTACTGGCCTGTTTCTTGTCCTGGCACCACACATTCCTGGACTGACTGGTAGGCCCAGAATCCCTACTGCTTCCTGATCAGTTGCGTCAGACCAACCCAGTTCATCCCAGTAGTCCCCGGGAGACCTTGAAGCCTCTTTCTCTACCCACCTCCCTTTGCATCCCTGGGTGGCACAGCCACCAGCTTCCTGAGACCAACATCTTTCCTGGGCCCTGCTTCCAGGCCACCCCAGCCTCAGAATTCCTGAGGGCATCGTCTTTCCTGGAGGGATCCAGACCTTAGGACAAAGCCTGAGAGCATCTGAGCCTCATCTCAGTTGGGCCTCTGTGGGAACTCCTGAAGACAAAAGCAATTAGTCCATTCCAATATAGAATCAAACGAGAGAACCTGAAGCCTAGACCAACCACCTTTTCATGCCCAACAAGTAAACCACAAAGGCACATAAAGTTTACGAAAAGAAGCAGTTCTAAACTCATCCAAGGAAGGCTTGAGTCTCACACAAGAATCAGAAACTAGGAAAGAAATTCACATGTTAAAGTCACAGAGAAAAAATATAACATGAAAAAGCAAAATAATATATCCCCATCAAGTACCAAGAGTTCAAATACAAAGAGTTCAAGTACAAAGAGAACTGCCTAGAGATAACACACAACATGGAACTCAAAAGAGCAATTATAAACATTATAAAAGTTTTCAGTGAATTTAAAGAACACACAAACAAATCAAAGAACTGAAGGAAGATATGGATAAATTTCTGAATGAATTCAGAAAAGAATTAGAAATATTGAAGAATACTCAGGCTGAAATGAAGAAGGAAGTGAAACACTCAGTAAGCCAATTAGAAATGACAGGAGAAAGCCTCAATTTTTTTTTAAATTCATCATTTTCATTTGTTGAATTTCTGAATTCCTCTATTTTGTCTTCAAGCCCTGATAATCTGTCTTCTGTTTTTCTCATGTTTTTGGAGATTTCCCTGAGCTTTATATAACAATTAATGAAGTTTTCATTTGCTTCATTTCATTTTGAATTTTCTTCAATAAGTCTCTGTACTGAATTGAATTTTCATACCTTGCATTGTTTTCATTACCTCATTCCATAGTTTGTGTTTTCCAGGACTTTAATCAATTCATGCCCTTCCTCTTACATTTATTCAGATTTTATTCATATCCTCTTTGAATTCTTTGAACACTTTGAGCATGTGTACAGTTATTCTTTTGAATTTCATGCCTTTTGTTTCATCAGTTATTCTCTTTGGGGACCATTACTATGGTTTTGTTTGTTTGAGCAGGGGCCATATTTTCCATAGTTTTATACTGCTTGTGTTTCTTTAGTGACATTTGGGAATCTGGAGTTAAGTTGTTGGTTTTGTTTTTTGATGTAAGTTTTTATTTTAGTTCACTCGCACCAGAGTAGAAGGCTTGGTGAACTGGAATGAGACAGAGTGGGTCCCTTAACAGGGTCACTTAAGCATCTAGAGAGTGTCCTAAAGAGGAGTTGGGTACAGACTGCATTGAGGAAGTCCTTAGGGTAATGAGTCCATTGGGTGGGTATAAACAGGAAGCCAGAGTACTCACCAGGTACCAGAGGCCATAGAGACTAGCACCTTCTGTGAGGTTTCCAGGACAGCACTGATGAGCCAGACATGAAGGAGATTAGGTCCCTCATGTGGTGCTGGAAGCATGGCTCAAGTCTGAGGGTTTAGATTGCTTTTAAGATAGAATAGTCTAAAAACAATTTAAATCTGTGTGTTTATTGGGATTTGATGCCTCATATTAGTCAATAAAACAGTTCAGTGGTTACTTTTACAATATGTGTTTTTTTATTTTCAGTATATAGCACTCTGTGTTATGTAGCAAAAACATTAAGAGGGGGCCACATAAATTTTATATAATATTTAAGGTTTCAGACACTGGGTTTTAAAATTGGTATAGAAATATATTAGAATTTGTACATTCATCTATTTTTGTGGGTTTAATGTTGATTTGGTTCTGTGAATGTTTATATGTTACTTAATGAATATATATGAATCTTTTATTATTTAATGTTTTAGCATAAAAATTGCATCACATATTTATAAATAAATTAATTAAAGAGTAGCATCTGTGACCCTAATATTAAATTAAGTTGCTTTAGCAGTGTCTTGTAATGGAGAAATCAAAATTATGATTCAGGCTGAAACTTATTCTTTAATTAATGCTGTATTTTTTTAAAATACATTACAGATTTTGGACTAGAGAGATGGCTCAGCAGTTAAGAACACTGACTGTTCTTGCAGATGACCCAAGTTTGAATCCCAGCACCCACATGGCAGATAATAACTGTCTTTAACTTCAGTTCCAAGGGATCCGACAGCCTCTTTTGTCCTCTGTGGGCATTGCATGACATGGGTACACTTACCTACGTGCAGGCAATACATGTATACACATAAAATGTGTATGTAGGGATGGTCATCTCTCAGAAACATATTCTCTGTGTGTGATCAGTTGTTAAACTCTGTAATATAACCTCCATCTATTGCAAAAGAAGCTTCTCTGATGAGTGGTATATGGCATACATGTCTGTCAATATCAGGATCCATATTTAGCATACAGTAAGAAATTTCATTTGTCTAGATATATGAAAGAGATACGATATACTTTAGCATCTATGATATCTCTAGCCATGTGTATTTGGTTGTACTTACAGTGCCACCCATGAGCTCCCTCCTATTGAGAGGGATTGAAGTGCAATTAGATTACTGTTGATTACCCCATAAATAAAAGGGCCACTACTGCTTCAAAAGAGATAGTTTGTTGTGCCCGCCATTGTTAAGTTTTACAGCTGGGGTGGACCATTGTTTGATTTTTCTCCCTTAGTAGCTTGCATAGTATCCTCTAGAACTAAGAGAGTTTGTCTTCAGGAAGGAAGATTCCGGGTCAGTTCCAGTTACATTGCTCCAAGTCCTGTGTCCAAGGTATGTCCTTGAAGGGTTTTACTTTCAAGTTCTGGAGATCATTAATGTCTGTGAAAATAGCCCATGTTATTTTGGGAGTCTATTGGACTACCCTGACCAACAAATTGATGTTAAGTGTTTCCTGTCTGGCACTATGTTTCTTGTTATACACCTTCAGATATACACATGCATTCATATTCAGATCCTGTATGTATATTTTTCAGGAGGGTTTTGAGTTAATATATTTCCCTCTGGCTTTTCACACCATTTATGCTTTATTTAAGCTCTTCTTTCCCCATGTTTAACCCCTCCATACTCCCTCCGCAGTTAAAGCACCCCAGTGTATGTATTATTTAATGGTCAGCCAATTTTTTAAAAATAATATCTTCAGCCCATATACTTCCACTGTGTGTGTATAGATCTTTACATTGGAAGGGGGAAACATTGAATTTTCTTCCTGTACTCAGGTCTGCCATGAGTTTGTTGTACAGTAGGTTTTCTCAAATTCCACTTCTGTGTTGGAACAGTTTGCCTTAAGCTAGATTATGTGAAGGATTTACAGCGAATTCTCTTATTTTCAGTTACATTTCCATTGACTATGATCATTTCCTGAAGTACAGCTGTTACTTTAATCCAGTGGACCTCAAATTTTCCCTCTTGTCTCCTAGTTAATTTGCAATTTTACAGAAAATAATAATTTCATGAGTTTTTACACCACATCCAAAGAAAGTTTTGGACCCGATGGCAACAATGCTACTTCTTTATCTAGCCAGGTCTGTCTTGATAAAACTACAAATTTGATCTTTCCAATATACTCTTATTAAATGAAGGTCTAGAAAATTTTCATTAATAAGCCTCTTGTTTTATTATTTGCCTTTGGTAGATATCTGTACTGTCTCTTCCTTTTTTATTTTATTTTAAGTTTGTCTCCTGCTGGCAGAATTAACAACTCTTCCCACTTGCTGCATTCAGATACTATACTCATTGCAGATGTTGTCATTTAAGTTTTTAATTCTTTAAAAATGTTACATTTGTTCAATGTGTGTGTGTGTGTGTGTGTGTGTGTGTGTGCATGCATGTGTATGTCACAGCACTCATCAGAGGATAATTTTCAAGAGTCATTTCTTTCCTTCTACCATGTGGAATCCAGGGATCAAACTCAGTTCGACAGACTTGGCTGCAAGCACCTTTATCCACTGAGCAATTTCCCAGCCTTGTTTTTAAATTCTTTGAGTGTTTCATATATTCAAATTTTCAATTCAGAGATACAGTGTTAGAAAAAAAAGTCACTTTAATTGCCTGAACAAAATAAATAAGCCTCTAATATTGAATTAGAGTAAGAAAGAGAAACCCCTCATGAATTTTCATATTTTCTTTTCATTCTCTGGCATTCACCCGACCAGCATACTAATTTATATTTGTAGATATATATCAAAGTTCTCTAGTTCCTAGAGTGTTATTGGTGCTTCTTGGAGAATATGTATAGTGTTGAATTTTGCCTGAACAAAATAAATAAGCCTCTAATATTGAATTAGAGTAAGAAAGAGAAACCCCTCATGAATTTTCATATTTTCTTTTCATTCTCTGGCATTCACCCGACCAGCATACTAATTTATATTTGTAGATATATATCAAAGTTCTCTAGTTCCTAGAGTGTTATTGGTGCTTCTTGGAGAATATGTATAGTGTTGAATTTCCTTATATTGAATTTTCAGGTTTGTATTATTATCAACTGATAACTGAGTGAGCCACGTTTATTTGCTTGCTTTACAATGACTTTTAAAAGTTGAATGGTTTAAATAAAAGGTGGCACAGTTGTACAGATATCAAAATTAAACTTTTTTCTACTTGAAAGTTAATTGTACCTAATAATAGCTTGTAAGAAGTATAGCCTCTGCAATTCCAAAATACTTAAGTGACATTTCAGCATAGGTATAATTATAAAGCAACGTGATATCAATAAATCATTCTTGGATCTGACAGATCTGTAAGAACTTTCCCTTTATGACCTCAAGAGTTTAGTATCATGCTAACAAGCTGCTATGATGTTCTAATTTTATAGCAATTTTGACTTATTTTACTTATATTGTAGCCTTATATATTAAGTGCATATCAATTTTTCATTACTATCTCACCTGCAGATAATATTCGTTAGTACCATTTTTAGTTCTTGGTTTTATAAAAAATTAGAGTGGGTGTCACATGAGTGAAGTGAATCATATTCTTTCTAAAACTACATGATTTTTTTGTATTTTTAATACCTTTTTTGTTCTTTTTAAACAATGACATCTTGCTTTTCTTTAATATTTTCTAGCTCTTGAGGCTGTAGAGATAATGGTAGAAGGCCATTTTTTTATGTTATCACTTAGATATTTACCAGCTAAAAGAATATCTCCTTCCTGTAGCCTCCATACATGTCCAGAGATAAAGTAGCCTCATCAAAGACTGATGCAGAATCATAATATGGCACATTTACCTCAGATCAATAATGTTACGAGTTCTCAAGAGGTTTGTTATTGCATTGAGTGCTGACAGCTTTACTGCACCAGATATAAGGGACACTGATATTTTTTGCCCAATTTTGGCTCAACTGTGGTGAGTAAAAATCAATATCTAAGTGTACAAAACCAGAAGTAGACTTATAATTGATTGATTATCAGAAATTAGCGTCAAGTAGACTTTTTAAATGAAAATTCATGAAAGCTTGTTGGTAATGAAATCATGACTCCTTTGAAAAAACCCTTAAAATAAATACCAAAACTCCAATATATAACAAGAATATATAATGGCCACAATACATAATTTTAATGTACTGGAATTAAATTTTCAATGCATCATTAATATTTGTATAATTAAGGACAAAAATTGTAAAACATATTTATTGTTATTTACATCACTATTAATAAAATTAGTTCAATGTACAGTGATTATTTTCCTAAGAGCATTGAAGTGTACCTTATACATCAAGCTTAATAAAAATCTAGGATTCAAAGAAGCTTTCTGACAAGTAAGTGTAGTAATAATCTTGGCAGCTCTTTGATTATGGCACAGATCATTTCTTTACAAATGTTGTCTTACTAGAGAATTTTATACATACATTCTCATAGCATCAATAAATTATTTTTCAAGGAAATTAGTTTACCACATGCATACAAAAAATAAAGATAAAGAATTTTTTATATATTACTAGAACAGGAAGTCTGGTAAATAAACTTAAAAAATAAGAGTTTCCAAGTCAGACATGACAGATGGATTGCTAAAGATGAGAGAGAGGTGAGGGAGACAAGAAGAGAGTGCATCTCTGATTCCATTACTGTATGAAGTGGTGCTGTACTACCAATGGTAATGGCATAGATATAACATAGCAAACAAAACAACAAAGTCTGGAATAAAATTTCAGAGAGGTTTGGAGCTGTGCTGCACAGCTTCCCCTTTAATGAAAAGCTCAATAACCAGCTGTGTGTAACTGAAATCCCACAACTATTACCTCTTTCAGTTTCTACCACAGCAGTGACTGAGTAAAAATGGCATATAGGCATGACTCTTAGTTTCCAAGCAGCAATAACTCTGATAAGCATCTTTGTAATGGTATACCCTGTTGCAATAATAGATTGTGAAAGGTGGCACTTGAGGATGGTATCCATTCCCCCTGGTTTAGTCAACTTTTAGTTAGAATTAGCCATGTGGCCAATACCCCCTATGATTGGCAACATATTGCCCGCGCCTGTTTGCAGGGAGGCGACTTCCTCTTATGGAAGGCTGCTTATCAAGATAAGTGTGAACAACAAACAGAGCACAATAGATGTGCCAATGTTCAAAATATAGGGTTTGATGCCCTATTAGGGCATCCACCAATCATCCACATAAACTTCCCATGTAAAACTGCATTATGTGACCTACACGACCTACAGAAGGACAAAAGGGCTTAACATTAGACAAAATCCAGTAAGACTCAGTTAAAGGAACATTCAAAGAGCAATCAGGACCTTGCCACCTATGATTATAGACACACAGTTTTTCTCCTGTTAGGTCACAGTAGCCATGATCTGGACTGCCATAATTGGCTTTACCATAAGGAATATCACATGCTTCCTCCTTCCAGTATTTATCACAGTCACAATACACTTGACTTACAACAGAGACACTAGTTGTACACTTTCCATGACCAGAGCAATTGTTAGGAAAAAAAAACGATTAAATAAAAAATGTTAAAACCTGTTAGAGTATATACAGCATCACTGAAAAAGTGTAATAGTGCATAGCCAGATGTTGTAACAACTTCAGGCACAGTTTCATTTCCCCTTACTTCAGGGACAATCAAACCAGTAAGTACAGCTATTAAAGGTGCATATGTAAAATCTCCATCATAAACATACATATGATCCCAGCTACGTTCTGTAACAAAATGATTAAATCTTAACACTGTATAGGTATAGCCTTCAATTAGCCATGTACATTTAGTTTTATATTTATAGTTAATTGGATCATTTGTTAAATATCCAGAAGGTTTTGTTAACTTGAACCTGCCCTGACAGTGCTGGCACTGGTCCCCCACCCAGCCCAGGGCTCACAAGCAGGTGGAGTTGACACAGCGGCCCAAAAAGCAGGAGCCGCTCTGCTCACAGGGCTTGGACTGGGACACCTGCACATAGAGCACCAGGTAGAGGAAGCCATAGCACAGCAGCCAGCTGTGCCCATCCAGCAGACAGGAGGAGGCACCCCTGCCACTGCCCGCTGGTCAAGCCCATCGCGTGGGAGCTGAACAGGCCCAGACCCTGGCCTGCATCTTGCTGTCGTGGACACTGTAGAGGGGAGTTCCGGCCACTGCCTCCTGGACTCCTCGTTAGCGCCTCAATGGCACCTGCCCCAGTCCAGCTGTCCAGTCAGGAGCACAGGGTCCCTGCCGTTGCGGCCACCGCTCGGCTGCCTTGGTCCGCACTCGGGCGTCACCACCGGGTCTCTTGACCTTGTCCTCCATGGGCCACAACCCCACAGCTGCAGTGGCCCCCAGAGCCGAGCTGCAAGCTGGCAGTGCCCAGCACTCTGGAGGGGACCTGAGGGGGAGGGGACCTGACTGACAAAGGCCCCCACTATAAGGATCCCAATTTTGTTATACAACAAGCTTTATTTGCCCTAAATTTTTAAAAATTTGACTCCAATGGCCTCCCACCAGCAATAAAGCATTGGGGGGCATTCACTCATCCCACTCCCACCCTGCCCCCATGGTGAGATGGAAGGACCCCCTCACAGGAGAATGGAAGGGCCCACACTTATTGCTAACACAAGGGCAAGGCTATGCTTGTGTCTTTCCAGATAGTGTTCCAGCCCCCATCTGGATCCCTGCCTGAAACATCAGAGTTGCCTGTGATGCAGCCGACTCCAGAAGTATCAGCCTCAAAGATGGTGACAAAACCAGAAACCCAGTCCATGGAGAAGGCAGTTCAATGCTGCAAACCCCGGAACCAGAACCCCGACCTCCCCTCTAATGAATCTTACTTATGACCTCCTCCTGATGCCTGATGGGCTTGTTCTTTTGGGATCACTCCTTGTGTCCACTTAATCACTCTCAACCGTTCTGCCCCCTCATGGAGACTGCTATCCCAGCTAACCCCAAGAGTCAACTTTATTCAGGGGATGAGATGGACCTTAAGCTTTCCCCATTGGAACATTCATGCCATAAGGGGGCAGCTGTGTGATTGCTGGCACCATTCTTTTGGGGATCAGTGTTGCTGGCACCCTAGGGTTAGGAACATCAGCACTGATCCTACAGTACAAAAATTATAATGCCTTTAGTATAGCTATTGATTCGGACTTAAAAGGATTATAAACTGCTGTAGAACATCTTGAGAGTTCCCTGTCTTCCCTTGTCGGGGTCACCTTACAAAATAGGAGGGGCCTGGACCTCTTGCTCCTTCAATAATGTATAAATGACTGCATTTCAGGAAGAATGACTGAGGGCTAGCTTCAGTAAACAGTAGGCAGTGATGGAATGCTGATGAATATGGAGATACAGAGTGATAGCATAGACAGGCTAAGAAAACACTGCAAACATGTCCCCGGGTGCTTAGCTAGGTGGAAATTTCCCTCTGCCAAATTATTAAAACTTACATGATTTTCAAATATCCACATAGATACCTATTACCTATATAGATGCCTACTAATCGTTAGTGATAGCCATCACTACCATGGGCTTGCAGCATGAACAACAGGAGAATTTATTGGTAAATTTTCAACCATTCTAAAATTTCAACCATTTCTAAAGAGTTCCCTGGATTATTGAGGGATTTGAAATTATGCCACCTGTTGTCTCAAAGTTGAAGTGTCATTCAGGGCCTGTACATATTATTGGACAGAACTTAGTAGCTGTGGAGAAAGATGCAGAGTTAGAAGATGAAGAGGAGGAGGATGTAAATCTCTTAAGTATATCTCGAAAGCGGTCTGCCCCTGGAGGTAGTAGCAAGGTTCCATAGAAAAAAAGTAAAACTTGTTGATGGAGCGTTAAGGAAAATTTTGTGACTGATTTTGCCTTTTGCCTTACATTCCTATCATGCAGGAATGCAGTGCTTCCTGTTTCTTATCAGAGAGAAAACTATGTAAGTCACATGGTTTCCAGGAACCAGAAACTTAGAGAAATTGAAACTTATGCTAATAAGGCATCTGGCTCACTAGATTGTAATAGGATACTAGTCTGCCATGCTAATAAGGGATCCCATATGCTGTGTTATGATTGGACTATTACCCTTATATAAGCCCGTACTTTCCTGCAATAAAGCAGATCTGTGTCCCTGAACCTGGTCTTCTGTGTCTGAATGTGACCACGCTGGCACAGACTCCTCACCAGCCCTGGGGTCCGGACTGGACGACTGATTGGAGGAACTGAGAGAGCAGGAGAGCAACCATAGCCAGAGGAGAGCAGCGACAGCCAGCGACCATAATGGAGATGATGAGGTTGATGATGAAGATGAAAATGACAATGATGATGAAGATAATGATAATGATGGGGAGGAAATTGAAGGAAAAGCCCCAGTGAAGAAATCTATCCAAGATTCTCCAGCCAAAAATGTGCAAAAATCAAACCAGAATGGAAAAGACTTAAAACCATCAACACCAAGATCAAAATGTCAAGAATCTTTCAAAAAACAGGAAAAAAAAAACCTTCTAAAACACCAAAAGGACCTAGTTTTGTAGAAAACATTAAACCAAAAATGTATGCAAGTATAGTAAAAGGCTGTTTTCTTCCCAAAGTGGAAGCCAAGTTCATCAATTATGTGAAGAATTGCTTCTGAATGACTGACCAGGAGGCTATTCAAGATCCTTGGCAGTAGAGGAAGTCTCTTTAAGAAAATAGTTCAAACCATTTGAAATATTCTCTCTTACTTCATTTCTGTAATAGTTGATACCTGGTTGTTCATTTTATAATGCAAAGTGAGAACTTCCCCTACTGTATTTGATAAATGTTGTCCAGGTTTTATTGCCAAAAATGTGTTGCCTAAAATGCTTATTTAGTTTCTAAGGAGGGAACTCCACCATTTACTTGATTTTAAGTATGTATGGAATATTATGATAGGCTGTAGTCATAGTGGTGTTCAGACATGGAAATGGTAGGGAGACAAAAATATACATGTGAAATAAACTCAGTATTTAATAAAATAAAAAAAATGATTTTGCACAAAGAAAATACTTTTGAGCACACTCAGATTAAAAAAAATCAGGAAGATGGGATGGTGACAGAACAAATCCTTACACAGATTGCCAGGATCTCTTGGAAACAAACTGTGGAGAGTTTTAGACATAAGAGAATATCCACTAAAGGTTTAGTGAAAAGAACAGGAAATAAAAAATGTAATCAGACAACGTAAAACAATCTCAGCACTCAGGAAGCCAAAGCACAGTAACTACTTACCCCCATCCCAGACCAACCTGAGGTAGATGGGAGAATTTGCCTCAAAAAGATGAGTGGTGGGGTGAAAAGGTAGAAAAGGGCAGGGCAGACATGGTCCACAAGATTACATGTTAAACAAGGGACATTTAAAATTGAAGGAAAGAAAACAGGGCAAGAGTTCAGTTTGTGTCATCACTTGCCTGGTTATAGATTCTGTCTGTCTTTATGCCTCCTTGCTTTTCTTTCTTTGACTGCTTGGTTTTATGGCTTCCAATGACAAAAGTTTCTTTGAGATATATATTTCACTTTTTGCACTGACCTATGTGTCGTTTGCCTGACAAATAGGTGTGTTGTTCATGAGATAACCAGCGCTTGTAATTAATTACTCTACGTAATCTCTGTCTGTCTCTAGGCACCAGGAACCTCTCCACCAGCACGTCTTGGACCTGACACCTCCAAAACCTGCCGCTGCTTATCAGTAAACCAGGGTGTTTTTAATTTCATTGAATTATGACTTCTTCAGGTTTTCACAATGAGTGACATTCTGCCATTCTGACTCAAAGTCTTTCCCTTGCAGGTAGAGAAATTCTTCAGCCAGGTCTCAGATTATCTTCTGCTGACACTTTCCCTGGGTTTCCAGTGTGGACGTTATAGGGAAAGGATCAGTGCTTCTAGAAGAGTTTAGCTGTCATCTCAGTAGGGGTGTTTTTGATGTGTCCAGTGTCATGTTTTTGAGTCTGTTTAATTAGTGTTTACTCTTCTATTTTCCCTCTGTTTCTTTGATGCTAATCTATAGTTTTAATGTGCTTTATTTTCTTCCACAGTCATGGGATGTTCAGGTGATTAGAGATGAGTCACCAAACTAGAAGCCAGAGAGTGAGTCAATGGACAGTCTCAAAAATTTGTACTAAACTCCTCTTCTGTAAACTAATTCAATGACCCTGGAATAACTACTTAAATTCATTCTGAAGACAGTCTAAGAAATGGCTCAAGAACCTGACAATAAGAGGCCATACATTAAAAGTCCTGCATCTCTTCCATTTCCATGACTACGATCTTTAATCACGATCTTTTGTGCTCTATACATGAACTATGAAGACTGTTTTCATCTAAATATGAAATCTATTCTTGTCCAGTAGTCCCAGGATGTTAACATCCAAGCATTATTTAAAATATTAAGATAGTCTAGAAGTCATCAAGTTATATATTGAGTACTAGCTCTGTAATCTGGCAATTTTCTTTCAGTAATCTCATCAAAGCTGAAATATGTTATGCATTCTTCATAGCAATTACTAAGTAACTAATCAATGTAGACTTTCTTACCACCTATCTCACATTCTAATCCACATTTTGTGCAACTTGTGTAATACTGAGAAAAAAAGACATTCAGAAAACTGCAGCATTTATAACTATTGTCTGAGATGGATAAGATGAGAAGATTTCTAAGATGAAAATATGATTTTAAAATTCTACATTTTAATTATACCCGTTTATCATGATGTACTTTTGGGTGAATTTCTATATCTGACATATTTCCCAAACAATGTAAATTTTTTTAATTGCTTGAAATACAGTTGTTCATATATTATCATCAAACAGGCACACATAGGATGACCAAGAAGTTGGGTGTAATTTTAAGTTATGTTTTTTAACGATTTCACTTTTAAAAATTTGTTTATATCCCCAAACCTAATTCTTGGTTTGTTTTTTGAGACATGGTCTTCCTGTAGCCCCAACTGG
This sequence comes from Nannospalax galili, assembly GCF_000622305.1. Lineage (NCBI taxonomy): Eukaryota > Metazoa > Chordata > Mammalia > Rodentia > Spalacidae > Nannospalax > Nannospalax galili. Next base: position 2,381,317 of record NW_008331140.1, read on the forward strand.
CCTGGAACTCACTATGGAGACCAAGCAGCCCACAGTCTCACAGAGATCTGCCTGTTTCTGCCTCCTGAGTGCTGGGATTAAAAGCATGTGCTAAAAGGCCAGGCTAATTCTTGTTTGTTTGGTTTTTTTCCTTTGAAATTGAGGATATCCAAAACCCATAATACAAACACATAATTTTGAATTTGGGCTTTTCCACTGTTCATATAATTTCTCTTAATCTTTTCTTCCATCTGTTTAATAATAAGAAGAACAACAACAATAATAATAAGATCAAGAGTGCTTAGTACTGTGTGCACTAATTTATAAGATTAAATTAACTCCAATTCCACATATTCAATACTATTCAGTCTTTGTGCCTTTATTTGAGGAAAATTTCCCAAAAGAAATGCTTTGAACACACCTATATCAGTAAGTCTTAAAATATGATATCATTAACTGTACTGGAATATCTTTCAGGCTGCAGTGATTACCAACATCCAAGATTCCATAACTGAATTTTGTTCCAAAACAAGTCAATCTCTAGTGATGTTTCATCAACCCATTGGTTCTCATGGGTTATGATATCTGAGTAAAATTATATCTTTATGAAACACTCTAAGTGACCACAAAGTGGCAGTCTTTACAGAGAACCTTCTCAATTCCTTATTGATCAATTACTATAATTATTTATAAAGGTCCTTTAGAAAAAGAGTTTCATTTTTATGGTTAATTTTATGTCTGATGTTCAGATATCACCACTGTCAAATAATTATATCTCTAACTTTAGAATCACAAATTTTTATTATGATTTCAATATCCTTAAATTTAGACTTGTTCTTACTGTTCATTACTACATAATATTGCTTTCTTTAGAAATTAACTTCATTTTCTAATACTAAGAGAAATTTAGGAAGAACTTTTGTTTGGTTCCAATTTATCTTCAACGTCTTTATTTTGGCAAAACTTGCTATTTAATAATTTCACCCATGTATATAGTATATTCTGGTTTTCTCTCCATACCCTCTTTTATCTCCATTTTGTCCCAATCAAACTCTTCTCCTTCATCCCTACTAACCCCTTATGAGGTAGACTAAATTTACTTGCGTTTTGTGTCCCATTTAATTTACTCATTCTATCGGTATGACCATTATACTGGAACTATGTATTTGAGCTCAATGATTCACCAGTGGAGTAATCAAATGAAGGCAATAATTGTTCCTATCCTTGAATCTGTCAGTAATGAACAGTTCATTATTGACGAGTAGGACAACTTGATCTCCTCCTTTACCCTTTCCTGAATATTGCTGGCTTCAGCCTTATGCAGATCCAATTTCTTTTAAATAGCTCCTTTGTGGAAGATATTTAGTTGGAAACATAACTCCTGAACTATGCAAATCAATACGTATCTTATTTGAAGTTCCTTTTTGTTCAGAATCATAAAAGCTCTTGAGCACCTATGTTTTCTTCAATACTTTTATAATAATTTATGTGGCTATCAATAATTGTGTCAGGACAAATAGGACTAAATCATACCAAGGAATATGCAACAGCTCATTGCAGAACACTGTATTTTTAGATATTTCTGTTTCCATTGGCTTGTCTTTGGTTCAATCTCTGTTTTTAATGACCATTTTATGTACAGAATTCTGTCATAGATAGTTACTTTGAGTTAAGACAAAACAAAAATAATAAAATTTGCTAGAGGTTATTAGACTGAAAGTTTTAGAACCATCACATATTTTCTTAACAGCTCCTTCAGACTGTCTTATCAACATGTGATAAACATATAGATTTTGGACAATAGTTCTGTATTTCAAGGTGTTCTGTTGCATAATTATTTCTGTGCATTCTGTTTCTATTATTGGAAGTTTTGGGTAATCTTGGCAGATTTGTCACATGTTTTGGAGGATATCAAGGTCCTTTCTTTGTGGTCTTGGGATTCATAGTCTCTTCAGAAGAGACTGAAAAGGAAGCTCAAGGACTATTTTTATCCGCATTTAAAAGAAATAAATTGGGATGGAGAGATGGATCAGAGTTTAAGAACACTGACAGTTCTTTCAGAGGACCCATGTTAGAGTCTCAACACCCCTCCATGATTCCAGTTCCAGGGAATCCAAAGTCCTTTTCTGACCTCTGCAGACACTGCAGGACAAGGGTACACATTCCTATATGCAGGCAATACATTCATACACATAAAATAAAATAATAGAGAAAATATTTTTAAAAAAGAAGTAAATCAAAGAATCAAGAAACAAATGACCCAATTAAAGATGGGCTATGGATCTCAATAGAGAGTTCACAAAAGAAGAAATAAAAATGTATAAGAAACCTTAAAAACTGTTTAGCATTCTTAGTAGTTAGGGAATTTAAGTAAAAAACCACTTTAAGATTTCATCTTACCACGGTAAGACTGGCTAAGTTTAAGAGAACAAATGACATCAAATGTTGATGAGGATGTTGGGAAAGGGGACACTCATTCACTGTTGGTGGGATTGCAACCTTGTGCAACCACTATGGAAAGCAGTATGGAAACTCCTACAAAACTAAAAATGAATTCAACATATGATTGGGTTATGCCATTCCTTGGCATATGCCCAAAGACTCTTCCTCCTGCAGAGGTATTTGTACAACTATGTTTGCTCCTGGTCTTTTCATAATAGCTAAAAAATGGAAACAACCTAAATGTCCTTCAACTGATCTGATGAATGAATAATGAAAATGTAGTTCATTTATGTAATGGAATTCTACTCAGAGGTTAAAAAGAAAAGGTAAAATCATGAATTTTTCAGGTAAACGGATGGAAATAGAAACTGTTATACTGTGAAGTAACACAGACTTGGAAAAGCAAGAAATATATGTTTTCTGTCATTTGTGAATTTTACCACCAAATCCTTATATGGGAGTTTATATCCTCGTGTAACTGCAGGAGCCAGGACAATGGAAAGGAACCACAGTGGAGGTAAAGGGAAAAAAGACCTGAGGGACAGGGATAGTAGGAAACAGATGTTACCAAGGGGGAAATTCAAAAAATGGGGGTATTTAACTGAGAAGGGAGGTGTGAAGACTATACAAAGAACCCCAGGGGTAAAGTGGAAGAAGGAGCTCAAGAGAGGGCTAGACAGATATTATGAAAGAAAAATGGGGAAAATGGGGATACTTTAACTGGGGAGGGATGAGAGAGAGTTAGACAGGGAGAGAGAGAGAGAGAGAGAGAGAGAGAGAGAGAGAGAAGCTAAATAATGCTGGGGATGGTGGTGAAAAAACAGAGGAAAATTCAAAAGCCTACTGAAGAATACACATACAATATCTGAACCTGAGTGCATGTATGTAGCTGAAGGTAATTTAACAAGAAATGCAGTGCCAGACAGGAAAACCTGCCTTCAAGTGATTTGTCAGATAGTACAAGAGACTCCCAAAATAGCAGAGGGTATTACCTCAACCTTGATTACCTCCTAGAATTTGAAGTTATGACCCTATTGCTGATGATAGTACATGCTTTGAACACAGGACTTGGAGCAATGGAGCTGGAACTGACCTGGAAGTCTCCTCCCTGAAGACTTGCTCTCATAGCTTTAGAAGACACTATGCAAATTACTAAGTGAGAAAATCAGTCAGTGATACAACCTCATATGTAATGCCAAATAATCAAAACAGTGAATGTCACAGCAAACTACAGCAGTGCAGTGGCACTTTTTTTGGTGGTGGTGGTGGGGAGGATTGATCAACAGCTACTTAATTGGGCTAAGTCTTATTACACCAGTTGAAGTGATTTCCCTTCTCCTTGGAATTTTTAATTAGTTATCTTGAGACTGGTGAATTGTGATAGACCACTTGGAATTGTTGTGGCTGCAAAACGCCCAATTCCTGATTTCTAATTTCAATTTTGATATGAGCATTTCAAATGTTATTATCTTTATTTTATACTGAAATTCGTGCAGTTAACAATGACTAAAATGATTTAAAAGTACAAATTAAACATAACAGTGCAAAACCAATTGAAATTATGTCCTTAAGAGACAATATGTCAATTCAAAGTGTAAATTATTTATTGTTCCATTAATTATTGCAGCATAAAAATTCCAAACATAGATTCCCTGAAGTAAATATATCAAAAAATTACAACAAAGACAACTCTATTATAATTGCTGCCTCAGTTGGAAAAGCTTGAGGCTCTGAGTGACTAAGTATCTACAGGTTAGAATGATTGGAGAGTCACTCACATTTCTTCTGCCCATGCTGTCTTTGAAAGACCCTCCAGAAGGCCCATTTCTTCTCATAGCATGATGTCTGAAGGTAGTCACACTTTTTCATATCCAGTCAAAGCTCTAGGATTCTGTAGGTAGGGCAGAAGCTCTCATTAAATTTTCTGATATAGCTGTAAAGTACACACAGCATCATTTCTGCTTATTTCTATTTGCAATACTCAAGATATGCATAGTCAGTAACAAGGAAAAGGGGAAACTAAAGACTTGGCATTCATTGTATCATTCACATACGTGAATGAACATGCAAGGTGCAGCTATTGTATTCATGGTTACAAACTGTATTCTGCCAAATTTGACATGTCTGTCTTTACCTGAATAGTCACATACATCTTTTCCTTCTGTGGACACTGTGTATATATCATGTTGTATATTTTAATGGGTCTGCAGTCTTTCCTCTCTTCTGTCTTAATTTTCTCACTGAACACCTATTTTGAAGCAATAACATTATGTGCATTTAGTAATGCCATTCTAGATGGCAAGAAAAAAGGACAGGGTAGGCCCTCCTTGAGCCTTGGCCCCTTCCCACTAAGGATCCAGGAGAGTACCTGAGTAGTTGTTGAGAGTTAGTAATCTCCAACCATCATGACCATGCCCTTGCTTTGGGACCACCACCAGTCCCATTGCACCAGAGCTCAAAAAAAATCTCTGTTAGCTAGAAGAAACAACTGATCTTATTCCCATGGGCCCTCCTTGGTCCTTGAGCCCTTCCTACTAAAGCTTCCAGCAGCACCTGACTAGCTTGGTGCTCTGGGTCTAGCCCCAGTCCCTCTGCACCAGAACTCACAGCTCCTTTGATCAACTACTTAGAACCAGAGCTGATACCCATCACACTCACTTGTGCCTAGGCTCCTTTGCTCTCCTGGAGAGCTTTTGACTAACCTGCCAGGATCTGTAATGACGACTCCAATGGAAAAAATCAAAGAAAGAGCCTATAGCACAGATTACCTTTTCATACTCAATCAGAAAGCAACCAAGCTGCTGTACCCACAATATAAACAGAATCAAGCTTCAACAAAACAAAGGCAAGCCTGAGATTCATGTCACATACACAACCAACAAAAGAAATCTGTATGTCCAGACCACAAGGAGAAAACACAAATAATATGAAAACCAAAGTACTATGTCTCCATCAAAAGCCATTTGTCCTATAGACATATTCTATAATGAGAAATTGTAGAGGAACCCAGAACACAGAGTTTTAAACGACAAATCATAAACATGATGAACTTAACAAATTTAAAGAACACACAAATAACAAAAAATTCAAATAGTATAGGGGTAAACTCCTGAATGAAGATTGAGAAAATAAAAATAGAGGAATGAGGACTGGCAGAATGGTTAAAGACTCTGGCCAACAAAAAAAAATGCAAGAGTGAATGAAATGACAAAGACAATTCAGTATTTGAAAAATAAATTCACGGAAGAGAGAAATATTGTAGAAAATGTAGACTGAAATGAAGATGGAATTAAAAAACTCAATAAGCCAATTTAAAATGACAGGATAAATACTCATCAGCATAATGAATGAAAGAAAAAACAGCATATCAATACTGGATAATGAAGTTAAAGAATTAGAACACTTACGCAAAAGATTTGAAAAAAAAAGCAAATTAATTGATTATGCAGAAAATGTGGAACATCGTGAAAAGATCAAACTCACACATCCTAGGCATAGAGAAAAGAGAATAATCTCAGAATTGACCAGACTGTCAACAAGTTTATAGAAAAATTTTCCCTAAATTAGGAAAAGACATACAAGGAACAAGAAGCATAGAGAACACCAAACAGAGAGGACCAGAGTAATAATTTCCCAAATAATATCATAATAAAAACACTAGATGTACAGAACAAAAGAAAATGCTGAAAGCTGAAAGCACAAAACAAGTTACATACAAAGGAAAACCCATGAGAATTACTTTTGAATTTTCAATGAAAACTATAAAAGCCAGAAGTACATGGGGCAAAGTATTATAAATGCCTTGTCAGAATAGTTTACCCAGCAATATTGTCTATTATAATAGAATGGGAAAGAAAAATGCTCCATGACACAAATAGGCTGAAAGAATTCAGATCTGCAAAACCAACCCCACAGAAAGGAATGACCACATCCAAGAGACAACAGAGAGAAAGTAAATAAAGTTATAGTTATAGAAACACAAAGCAAGACCGAGAACACGCACATATATTAAAATGACAGTTTTTAATTCATACCCCTCAAAATTAAATGTAATTATCAATGGCCTGAAATCTCCAGTCAAAAGACACAGACTAGTTGGATGGATTACAAAAGAAAATTGATCTTTTGTTTATGTAAAAGAAAGTCAGCACACCTTCAAGAATAGGCACTACCTTAGGGTAAAAGAATGGAAAAAAATATTCAAAGGAAATGGAATCAAGAAACAAGCAGCTATTCTGATTCACATATCTGGTAAAATAGTCTTCAAATTATATTTAATCAGAAGTGATAAAGGTGATTACAATTCTCATCAAGGGAACATTTGACCAAGAAGACATTATAATCATGAATATGTATATGCTAAACACAGGGCACTCAATTTCATAAAAACGATTACTATAAGCCGTCAAGACACAGATTATCATCAACTCAGTAATATTAGGTGACTTCAGTGCCCCACTATCACCAATATATAAGTCAACTGGACAAAGTATATCATGAAAATTAAATGATATACATCAAATGGCCCTTACAGATCAACAGAGTGCCTTTCACTGAGGCACCAAAAATACACATTCTCCTCAGCAGCCCATGGAAATTTCTCTAAATTGACCACATATTGGGATATAAAAAAATGCAAAACTTAAAATAATTCCATGCATTCTGTCATATTACAATGTAATAAATATTAAAATCAACAGCATAAAGAGCTCTACTAAATACATGAATTCCTGTAGGTTAAACAGCACAGATCTAAATGATGAATGGGAAAAAGAAGGAAAGAAGAAAAGAATAAGAAAGAAACAAAATATCTTATAAATAAATGAAAATGATAATACAACACAGCAAAACTTCTGGGACAAAATAAAATCAGTTCTAAAAGGGAATTTTATAGTTCTAAGTGCCTATATAAACAAATCAGAAGGAGGGCAAATAAATGACTCAATGGTACAATTAAAGTATTTGGAAAGACAAGAACAAACAGAATCCATAGCCACCAGAGAAGAAAAATAACAAAAGTCAGAGCAGAATTGAGTAAAATAAAAACAAAGAAGACAATACAAAAAAAAAAAAAACAATGAAACTAAGAGTTGGTTCTTTGAAAAGATAAATAAGATAGACAGACCCTTAGCCCAGTTAAGTAAAAGAAAGGAAGGGCAAATCCAAATCAACAAACCCACAGATGAAATGGAAAACATCACAATAGACATCAACTAATACAGAATAGTATAAGAGAATACTTATCAAATGTATTCTCTATTAAATCTGTAAACATAAAAGCAATGGACAAGTTTTTAAATTCATAAAAACCACCAAAGTTAAACCAAGAAGAAATCAATAGCCTAAACACATACACAACAAATAAGGAAATTGTAAAAATAACACAAAGCATTCTGACTTAAAAAATCCAAGGCCTAGGTGGATTCACAGCATAATTTTTTCAAGGCCGCTGAAGAAGACAGAACAACCATCTTCAACCAATACCACTTAAATTATGAAAAACTATAGAAACAGATGGCTAACTTCCAAAGTCTTTCCATGGGGTCATTATTACACTGATATTGAAACCAGATAAAGATACACACAAGAAGAAAACTATAGGCCCATATCTCTAATGAATACAGAGGCAAAAGTGCTCAAAAAATACTTGCAAATCAAAAAGAGACACATATCAAAAAGATCGTCCACTAAGATCAAGTAGGCTTTATTCCAGAGATGTGGGGATGTTTCAATAGATTTAAGTCAAGGTAAAAAATCATATAAATAGACTTAAAGAAAAAAAATCAAACAAACATCTCAATAGATACAGAAAAGCCCTTTGACAAAATCCAACCCACAATCATAACAAATACTCATAGAGTGTATTTGACTGGAGGAAATATACCTCAATATGGTTAAGACTACATACAACAAGCCTATAGTCAACATCATCCTAGATGGAGAATAGGTTAAAACATTTCCATTAAAATCAGAAACCAGGCAGATTTCTCAGCTAACACTATTCCTTTTTAATATAATACTTAAAACTCTTGCTAGAGCATTAAGACGAGAACGAAATTAAAATAGTAATAATTGGTATAGAAGAGGTCAAAATATGCATATTTCCATCTGATATGCTACTATATATGAGATCCCAAAACTTCCACTAGAAAACTTCCAGAAATGATCACACTTTCAGCAAAGAGGCAGACTGAAAAATCAATCTATAAAAATCAGTAGCCTTTCTGGGACTGGAGAGATAACGCAGTGGTTAAGAACACTGACTGTTCTTGCAGAAGACCTGTGTTCTAATCCCAGCACCCCCATGGCAGCAAACAACTGTCCATAGCTCCAATTCCAGGGAATCCGACGGCCTCTTCTGTCCTCTGCGGGCATTGCATGACATGGGTCTATTTACCTACATGCAGGCAATACACGCATACACATAAAACAAAAATAATAAATAAAATATTAAAAAAACTAGTAGCCTTTCTATATACAAATAACAAAGGATCAAAGAAAGAATTCACGGAAAACTTCCATTCACAGTAGCCTCCAAAAACTATCTCTGGATAAGCATTATTAAGGATATTAAAGACATCTTCAATGAAAACTTTAAATCTTTGAAGAAAGATTAAGGAAGACACAAGAATATGGAAAGATTTCCCATGCTCATGAAATAGTAAAATCAATATAGTGAAAATAATCATCCTACCAAAAGCATTTTACATATTCAATGCAATCCCAATCAAAATATCTCCAACATTCCTCAGATAATCAGAAAAAAATAGTCCTAAAATTAATATTGAAACACAAAAGAACCTGGATATCTCTCAGACATGTATTCTCTGTGTCTGACTAGTTATGGGATTCTGAAGTAGTCTCCATCTGATACAAAAAGAAGCTTCTTTGATGAGTGGTGTACAGTATACTTGTTCCCCAGTAACAGTGCCACTTCTGCACCAATAAAGATAGTTTGCTGTGCTGATGGATAGGATGACTAGACTCATGTGAATGAATATGCCCTGAAGGGCATCTGGGTACAAATGCTTGACTGCATAGGATTTAAGATGTATGGCAGAATACATGGTGTCTGGTGAGGTCTGTGAAGGGGATTGGATGGGAGATGAAGTCTAAATTTGATTAAAAATTGTTGTATGGGATGTACAAAAGGTCAATAAATTTTTTAAATAAAATAAAAATAGTCCTATTTTGGAGGGTGCTGCCTATGATTTCTTGTAGCAGTTTCTGTGGTTCAGGTTTTATATTGACATTTTGATCTGTTTGGAGTTGACTTTTGTGCAGGGTGAAAGATAAGGGTGAAGTTTCATTTTTCTGCAGGTGGAGATCCAGTTTGCCAGCACCATTTGTTGAAGATGCTATTTTTTCCTCCATTGTGTGTTCTTATCACCTTTGTTGAATATCAGGTGGCTGTAATTATATGAGCTCATGTTTGAGCCTTCTATTGTGTTCCAATGATCTATATGTCTATTTTTATGCCAGTATCATTCTGGTTTTATGAATATAGCTCTGTAGTAAAATCTGAGATGTGATATGGTTATCCCCCCAGCATTGTTCTTTTTGCCAAAGATTGGTTTGGCTATCTGGGGGCTTTTGTGATTCTACATGAATTTTAGAATAACTTTGTCAAGCTCTGTGAAGAATAGGATTTTGATTGGGATTGCATTGAATTGGTAAATTGGTTTTGGTAAAATGATCATGTTCACAATATTGATCCTATCAATCCATGAGCATGATAGGTCTTTCCATCTCCTAATGTCTCCCTCTATGTCTTTCTTTAGAGCTTGAAATTTTCATTGTAGAAATCTTTATGGTCTTTGCTTAGGTTTATTCCTAAATATTTTATTTCTTTAAGGCTACTGAGAATGGGAGGATTTCCTCAAGTGTTTTTTTCTGATTGTTTGTTATTGGTATATAGAAAAGCAACTGATTTTTGTAAGTTCCTTTTATATCCTGTCACTTTATTGAAAGCATTAATCAATTGTGATATTATTCTATTGGAATTTTGGGATCTTTTATGTATAATATTGTATCAGCACCCCTCAAGATATAGGCGTAGGAAGGACTTTCTAAATCAGACACCAGCTGCTCAGGCACTAAGGTCAACAATCAGTAACTGGAACCTCATTAAATTACAAAATTTCTGTACAGCAAAAGAAACAATTAAGGAAGGGAAGAGGAAACCCAAGGAGTGGGAGAAATCTTCACCACCTACACATCTGACAGAGGACTGATATTCACAATATACAAAGAACTCAGAAATGAAAGAAATAGAAAATAAATGACCCAATAAAAAGATGGGCAATAGACCTAAACAGAGAGTTCTCAAATGAAGAAATAAAAATTTCTAAGAAGTGCCTTAAAAAGTGATCAACATCCTTAGTAATTAGAGAAATGCAGATAAAAACCACTTTAAGGTTTATATCTTATGCAAGTCAGATTTGCTAAAATCAAGAGAACGAAAGACTCCAAATGCTAGACAGGATGTGGAGAAAGAGGGACTCTCATTCGCTGCTGGTAGGAATGCAGGTTGGTCAACCACTATGCAAAGCAGTATGGAGAACCCTCAAAAAACTACAAATGAACCTACCATATGATCCAGTGATACCACTCCTTGGCATATACACAATGGACTCATCATTCTGTAGAGATACCTGTACATCTGTGGTTGTTGCTGCTCTCTTAACAATAGCCAAGAAATTGAAACAACCTAAATGTCCCCCAACTAATGAATGGTTAATAAAAATGTGATACATCTACTCAATAGAGTTATACTCAGCAATAAGAGAAGATGAAATTATGAAATTTGTAGGTAAATAGATGGAACTAGAGAGTATTATACTTAGTTATGTAACACCAATGCAGAAAAGCAAGCACAATCTGTTTTCTGTCATTTGTGGATTGTAGCACCAATCCCTTATATGTGACTATATAAATTCCGATGTAACACCAGGAGCCATGTAAAGTCAAAGGATACACAGAAACAAAGGAAAAGAAACAAGCTCAATGGTGGATAGTAGGGAACGGATGTTACCTGAGGGAACTGGAAAAATTGTGAGTGATCAGCAAGGTGGAGAGGAGGGAGGGACATACAAGGAACCATGATGGGGAGAGGCAGGAAAGTCAGTAGAGCAAAGATGGTGGGAGTTGGATGATATTGCTGGGAGGGTGGGGATAATGGATGTACTGTGACTATGGAGGGAGGAAAGAGGAAGAAAAAAGATGGGAGAGAAAAGAGTGGAGATTACTGAATCTTTGGAGGTTAGGAAACCTAGAGGGAAAAGTGATAACCTAGAAACCCTAAGAGAAATGCATAGAGCATCTGAACATTAATGCATATGTTTACCTCTGAGCAGCCTGGCAGGGAATGCAGTCCCAGATAGAAGAGACCTCCTTTAGTGTGACAAGCATGCCATACAGCACTCATCAAAGAAGCTTCATTTTGCAACAGATGGAGGCTACTGCAAAGTCCTACATCTGGTCAGGCACAGAGAACATATGCCTGGGAGATGCCCAGTACTAGGTGACACATCTGCAGTTGACTCTACAACTAAGGCTCATGGAACATAGCATAATAATGGGTAGAGAGAGTGCTAATGCATCCCTCAACTCTCACCAGTGAGGCTTCCATGTAAATCAGAGTGCAGGGTACACAGAAGGCCACAACTCACCAAGTTTTGGAGAATAAGAAACTGTAGATTGTAGGTTGGGACTTCTAATATGGAACCCCACCCACCCACATCTCATGGACCATTTCAGAAGAGGAAGCAGAAAGATTTTAAGAGCTAGGGCTGTTTCTTGAACACAGGGAAGTAGAGGCCTCCAGGACACTGGAGGTTTGCTCATGTGAGTTTGTAGCAGCAGTGGCATGGAGCTTGGGATCCATGTCAGCTCAATTATCAACGGCCAAAAGGGTAAGTGAGAAATAGGCAGCGGGCCAACACTAAGCTGAGAACTATTTGAGACTGATTGGTCCTGGATGAGGGAGAGTATGACTTACATACGACCACTGGATGGGCTGAGTAGACTCCAGTGGACACATTTATACTGAAGGACATATGGGTACAAACACCTGAATAAATAGGATTCAGCATATATGGCAGAATGCATAGGGTTTGGTGGGAGGGGTTAGGAGGAAGCATGGATGAGGAAGGGGGTGGAACTATATGACAGATGAAATGAAACCAGGATAGAATAAAAATGATATGCTAAGATGACAGCATGGGTAATGGTTCATTAATACACATATAGTTTGAAGTTCCACATGATTAATGTTGAGCTATTTCTATTGAGTTTCACAGAAAACAAAATATGAGAAGAAACTGGACACAGTGGTACATCCCTATTACCTCAGCACTTGAGAGGCAGAAGAAGGAGGATCTCTATGAGATGGAGGTCAGCCTTGTGTACCAAGTGAGTTGCAGATGATTGGTACTATAGGGAGATTCTGGAGAGAGAGAGAGAGAGAGAGAGAGAGAGAGAGAGAGATTAGAAATATGGATCAAAGGAATGTATTGATGTCTGAAATAATTTTAGTTTTAGGCCTAGATGTTTTTAGTGGTATGGAAAATCTTGTAAATAAATGATCCTTTCTAATGCCTGCTACAGCAATGTCGATCTGGTGTTATTTAATATTGTAGTGGGTATCAACAGAGATATAACTGATTCGACCTAAGCCACGTGATGACACAAAAAAATGAAAATCATAGTACCAAAAAGCCTGTTGTCACAACGAACTTTAAATGAATGCTGTCCTTTTTACTGTCTCAGGGTTCTTTTCATCATATTCTGAGATTCTCCCACTTCCAAGTACTCCCATGTATTGACTGTAATTTCTCTTATTTTCACCACTAATGCCAGTAGTCATGACCCTGTGAGGTTATGTTTAATTAACGTCTTTGCTTTCTGCCACTCTTTTTCTCATACCATATTACCTGTGGCATGATAAATAAATTTCATAAAGTTTTCACAAATTTTATTTTGAGATAAAATGATCAAGTCACATCTTTCTACTACTCCACAAGGGAGGTTTTCTAAGTATGTAACTTGTAACAATGTTTTAAAATTAATTTAAAAATGTAGCAATGTTTTCCAAAGAGAATCTATCATTGTGTAATGTCACCACTAATACACAAGAGTTTAAATTTTCTACGTTGCCCCGAAAATATTCTTTGTGTTCTGCTGCATATATGTATACATTCAATGCACATATGTGTATATATGTACATATATATTCATAAATAATCTATTGATATTGAATGCAGAAGTGTATGCTTAAATGTTTTTTTCCTAAATTTGGTTGTGTTGTTTTTATTTCATTATAACTCAAAATATTCTGGTCATTAAAGGTTTATACTGATTTATGAAGATTATGATCCCATTAAGTCACTTTTTGATATAAATTCCAAACTTTGAAAGCTATCATTTATGAAAGTAAAATTTTAAAACAGTCGTCCTTTGTGGAGTTTTCCTTTTTAAATGGATTCTATTGACTCAAATGATGGAGAATACTTGGAACAGGTTATTTGTGGTTAAAAAAATTGCTTATTTTTTTAAATGCTAGCTACTACAGACATATATGTATAATGTATGGATGTAGATATATAGACAATAAAGTATTTCCCCATTTTAAATGTGGTTTATGCTAGTAAAATAAAACAATGGAGTTTGAAAATCTAATGTGAAGTGCTTCAAGAAGGACAATAACAAAAGAATGAAGATAAATGTCGAAAAGATTGGCTATTTCACTAACTAAATATTAGCTGCATGATGGGGAACTAAGCAAATTCAGTTGCTTTGAGTTGAACCAGGAAGCTAAAACACTGTTTTATCAGCCAAGCATTTGGTCAGTTGTCACTTGGATACCTCACAGACTTAAATCCTTTCATATTGACTTAACATTTTACCTCAGTTTAAGCTATAACTATGGCTCTGTGTGAAGTGTATTGAAGAGTTCATGTCATCATGCCTTTGTGTGTGTGCATGTATCTGAGCTGCTGTCTTTATGAATATCACTGAAGATTAACAATCACATGATAGATGTAAAATATATTTTCTTTGGAGCCATTTAAATTTTTTTTTTGTTTCTCTACTAAAACACAAAACACTTCTGTGACTGAATAATTACATATGATGATCACATATGAAGTTGTACATTTAGGACATTTTTATCTCTTACCACATTTTTTGAGAATTTCTATAATGTAAGGAAAGGAAAATTCTTGAGAGATTTATCATGTAATTAGTACAGCATCAGTCTGAATAAATAAATACAGTGCCTGTGGGTTATAGTAGCTTTATCAATGCTGCATCATCTCTATTTCACATCTACCTACAAGAATGTTTACATTACACGATGCTGAAGCAGAAAAAATGCAGTTTTGGAGTGGTAGCATGAAATGTTTTTCTGATCTACTCCTTGGAATTTTCATAACTCCTGAGAAACCAGAAATCAATAATTGCTTATTTAACGTGCTGGGATTTTTTTCTAAGAGTATTCAAAATCAAATAGTTGGTCAATAAAATCAACTAAGTCTTAGGAAGATTGACAAGAATTTTTTCCATTCTCTTGTTCACACCTCAGCATGGTGGAAACTCCAATCTAGATAAGTGTGACCCAAATCATGGCTCTATTCCCCAACAGTAGCTTGAGTTCAAGGACTACCTAATCTTCTCCAGAGGCTAGCACAGTACCTTTTGCAATTCTTATTCAGAAGCTAAACTACAGGCAAATCCAGAGAAAATTTTTTCCATTCCAAACCCCACCCAAAATGTCATAGGGTGGATTCTTTATCCCAAGAAAATCAAGACAAGCCTATTAGTGTCTCAATCAATTTGAAATAGCTCACTTGTAAAGTAAATATTCTGTACCAAAAGAGGAAATCTGAACAGGTATTTTGCACAATGCCCACTTCATAGCACAAAATCTTTATTGTGAAAGAAGTGGACCACCAACATACATCACACAAAATCTGTAGTTGTTCGTGAGAAACTATCTAGGGACAGATACAGAAAACACAAAAATAAAATGGTTCAGAGCTGGGCATAGTGGCACATGCCTTTAATCCCAGCACTCAGGAGGCAGAGG
>NW_008331140.1:2396899-2402762 GCF_000622305.1 Nannospalax galili
AATTGATTTTTATCTTAAATAGAGATAGCAATCTGCGACTGAAGTGCATTCTAAATATTCTCCAAATTCGCTTTTTGATTTTTGGAGGGCATGCAATTGAGCAATGTAGTATTTATTCACCCAATAGCTTTCCTTCAGAAGGCACCTCTTACTGAAACTGCTTAACAGGTTAAAACTGTTCTTCAGGGAAGCTTAGCCTTTCACTCCTCTTCCATTTTACATCGTAGTCCTAAAGGTTAGGTATTGTTAGAAAAAGCAACTTTCTAGTCAGTAGCTTTCCTTTAACTATGCAAAACCCACAGCACTAGGTTAATTTCAGATAGCAGCAACCTATGCAGCAGTTGACCATGCACTTTTTTAATTAAAAGGATTTAATTCTGTTTGTAACTTCTTGACATTGGTATAACTCTATTATGATTTTTTTTAAAAAGTACTCATTTTGTCTCATGCAACTGTATGTATATTTTTCAAACAGAATAACTTTTAAAGGTTTTGTTGAATTTTCTGTCTATTTCATACAGAACATCTCAATCAATCTTAATCATCTTTATACCCCCATCCCCACTGGCACCCTCCCATTGCCCCCCAACTACTGTGGTGACCAATAATCTGATATGCTTCTCCCCAAATTGCCATAAAAGCTCTGTGCCTGTGGTTCCTAATAAAGATAGTGCTTGAGACAGGGTTTCATGCAGCACAGGCAGGCATCACATTCAGTATGTAAAGCATGACTGTGGACTCTTAATATTCCTAGCACAGCTTCCCAAATGCTGGGGTTATGGTGAGTTTGCCACCAGACCTGGTTTACATAGTGCTGGGGATTGTCATGAACCAAACAAGCTATGTCTTTATGCCACAAAGACTTTTCAGGGAAGAAAATCTCAATCTTCCAACATGATGTCTTGTCAAAAAAAGTTTTTCTTCCACTTTCTCTGTTTCAGGAGTTATTTTCTTCATTGGTGTTGGTCATTCTCAAGTTGAAATTTCTAAAGTTGTTCTTAAAAATGACAGAAATTTTGTGATGATTAAGATAAGACATGTAACTTTGTGATAGCAACAAGTTGATGTTTAGGCCAGAACCGGAGAACACAGGAACCTAAAAGCTAAGAAAAGACATCCTAGGCTGAAAACCCATATCAAAAAGTAGTCTAAATGTAGGTTGCAAAATATTTAGAGTCAAATGGATACGATTGTGAAAACAATGTACTCCTTGGGGAATTGTGGACAAGAATATGGGAATAAAAAAATTAGTAAATGCTGAGAAGGTAGAAAACAAAAAGAACACATAGTGACAAAATGTTGTGTTACATATTTTTGAAGGACATGTGAACAAATATTTACTTACCCTGATAAGGCATGATAGGCAGAAACAAGGAAGCAATTTCATCAGTGAATTTAATTGGGGTGACTTACAGGGCTGTCAGAAATTTATAGACAGCTGCATCACTAAAGAAAAATTTCTCAGAGCTAGAGAGATGGATCAGCGTTTAAGAGCACTGGTTACTCTTATAGAGGACCTGGGTTCAATTCCCAGCACCCACATGGTGGCTAGCAACCATCTGTAACTCCAGTTCTAGGGCAATCCAATTTACTCTTCTCACCTCTTCAGTCATTGCATGAACGGGGTACATTTACATACATGCAGTTAACACACTCATACACATAAAGTGAAAATAATAAGTAAAAAATATTTTTTAAAAAACTCAGCCACTGTTAATCATCTCTCTATCCCTCGGGAGGAATAGAAATCTCGTGTTCCCTTCCGCCTAGCAACAGTGAACTCCCTATAAGTTCTAGGGCAAGCCTTAGGAACCCTTCTTCCTAGCAAACATTAACTCTCTCTATTGATTCTTAGGAGCCTGGTACAGTCTCCTGAGGCCTTCTCCTTATGAGGCAATGTTAATAGACCTGATCTTGTGTAGATGTTCTGCAAATAAAGTTGCTAACTGTTAGTGATGGCAACAGTCATATCAAGCTCCAAGGACAGCATCTCACAACAGTGATTTCCCAAACTCACTGCCTTCCCAAGATTAGTTCATATGCTTATTAAGTAGTGCTCTATGAGGAGAACCTCAAAAACTTCACACTTAGTGGGAAGATATTGGCTTTATTAACATAACCCAACCAAACTAAAAGAGAAAATAAAAAGAATTGAATATGGTAACAGTCTATATTATTGTTAAATTGTCAAGTGCAGTTTGAGCTCATTGAGAAGCAAACTCTGGAAGCATGATTCTCCCCCATTTTAGATTTAAGCATGTTTATCTTAAGTTGTCCTCCAATGCCCCTTGTCTGAGAATGGACTGACTCCCGTAATTCTATGAGAAGAGACAAAGGACAGAAAAGCAGCCTAAGAGAGAACTATTCTGTCCTGGAGACCAGCTAGAAAATAAACTGTTTCCTACAGAGATTACTATTGTTTATCCCATGTTATATAGTTCAGCCATGAGAAATTGAGACATGGGAAGTTCAGCTATGGAGAAAAAACTCACCTGGAAACTCCAACTGATTACCTCAACATCCTCGTTTGGTTTTTACCAGATGTTTGCAAGCTCCTGTTTAGATAGTGTTATCATTTTCTTGTTATTTGTTCTTTTATTTGGAAGCTTCTCCTGAAGGGACACTTTGCTCTGACCAGGGATTCTCTCTATTGGGGACTCCAACTGATTGCAGTGCTATTGTAGGATCTTAAAGGAGCTTCTTTAGTGATTTTTACTTGATGTTTTCAGTACCTTACTAGAAGTTTTTGATCTATATATCGATCTGTCTACTCTTTGTTAATTATTCTTTTATTTTATTTTATGTATACTGCATAAACTCACTCATCTGAAACTGAAAATAAGAATAACTGAGATCTTTCTCGGGACCACACAGAACACAGGAGGATCCAGCACCTAAAATTAGTACAGTGTGTCAGCTAAACCATCAATAGTTCAATATGAAAAGCAAGTCAAGGAAAGAAACAAGGAAGCGCAGGTAGTAGTGAAAATGGTCATTTTCCCTTTGAAAAATATACATGAAATATTAAAATTACAAATGTAGGGCAATGGAATGAGTAATAACATTTGCATATCTCACTGAAATTAAGTGAATTAATGTAAATTAGAAATATATGCTGAAAAGGTGTTGTAAGATATGTTTTAGGTCTCTGTATTAATCCCTATTTACTTGAAGAAACTTCTCTGGTGAAAGGTGAGAGATGTATTAATCATTAATATGTTAATATGAGTCATGTTAATATTATATTTATTCAGCAGAATAACAGTATTAGGTTCTCCCCTATGGCCCATGAACTGCCTAGTTACAAAATTTTTGCCCTGAGAATTAGTTTTCCATACTGGTGTGAGGCATGGTATATCAACCAGATTGCAAGTAATAGACACACATCCAAATGCATTTAGAAAACACAGAGTAGATTCTATAGCTCTTTAAAAACTGGCAATAATAAAGGATATGAAGCCAGGGGGAGAGGTAGTAAGGCAAGTGATGGAAAGGGGAAATGGTATCTAGATATGATCAAAATATATTTTATGAAATTTTTGATCCAATAAAAATATTTTAAATAAAATAGATTCATTGAATTTGATAAAAACTTAAATATTATGCCTCAATCCTTGTTACTGTCCACTTTGTTATCAGTGCCCCCAGCCACGTTACCCAGTGCTAGTCCATCTCTGAATCTAGTCAGCCTATTTAGAGTCCCTTGTTTGAGGAAGATCAGCTGCTCTTCATCTAGTAGCAATCAGTTGTAAACTTTCCTTTAGATAAGATTGGGGCTGCTGTTCATTTTCCCAGTTCTAAGCTGGGTTACTGTCTGGGAGTCTCTTGGGCCACCCTGGCCAATAACTCAGATGAAGTTATTTCCTGTCTGGCATTGTTTCTTGTTATGTAGCCTTTAGCTATACGCATGGACACATGGAGAGATATTATATGTATATTTGTCATCAGGTTGTTGGACAAATATGATTCCCTCTACGTTATTACACTAGTTGGGCATTATTTATCTCTCCTCTCTCTTTTCCTGTCTGACCCTTTCACCATGGCTTCCCTACTGAAAGTGTCCCAGTTTCCCCCATTTCTCCCTGGATAATACCAGTCTCTTATGGTCCCACCTCTCTTGAGCACCTTATTTCTTTTTATTCCCAAAGTTCCTTATATAACCTTCCCTTCTCCCTCCCATTTAAATACTCCCATTTTATCCATTTTTCATAAATAAAACCTTATTTGCCAATAAAGTATCAATTTTCTACAACTGTACTTCTTTGGAAAATAAAAACTAAGACACAATAGCTTACCACTTTACATTTGCTACCATGGTAAACAATATAAAATAACACTAGTTGCGATGGTTAATCCCAGTTGTAAACTTCATGAGATCTAGAATCACCTGGGAGAGGGAGTAGGGATCCTTGAGGGTACTTTCTTCATTTGATTAATTAAGGTAGGAAAACCTTACCCCTTTTGGCAGCACCATTCCCTGGACTGAGATTCTGGAAAGTCTAAAAAAGAGAAAGTAAATTGAGTACAAGGATTCATTGTTTCCTGTTTTCTTACTGTATACATATTGTGACCAATTTCCTTAAAATCCTAATGCCTTGGTATCCCTGTCATAATGAACTATACTCTGAAACTGTGAAATAAAATAAACCCTTACTTGTTTAAGTTGATTGTTTTGAAGTACTTTATTACTCAACAGAAAGTAATTAACACAATTATCAAAAAAGATTTGACATAACTACAACTGTTATATATTATTGGAGGTAATGTAAAATGTTTCTGCTTCTGTGAAAAATAAAAAAAAAAATTCACCCTTTATCAACAGGTTCAACATAGTTATAAAATGTACTATGAATCCCACTCTTAAAAATATATACCGAGGCTACTTCCTGGACCTGCACCACTGGCTAACTCTCCTGGCCCGCTCCCCCGCCCTCAGGCCTCTCTGGGGGTAAGTCTGCCATGCAGCCCTCCGCGCCTTGACTCCGCCAGCCGCGCTCACCCTTCCATCTCCCCCGCTGTTCTCTACTCCTAGCTTGGGCCCTGTGCCATTCCTAGCCTTGGGGCCCCAGACACCTGGGGAGCCAATGCTGATTCCTGACCCTGTTCACCCCCACCGGCTTGGTGCCTTCCTTGGGCCCCAGGAGCACTGCCTCCAGACCGGCCCTGCCCTCACCTCTCTCTGCTCCCCCAGACCTGCACCACCCGCTAACTCTCCTGGCCTTCTACCCTATCCTCAGGCTTCTTGGGGTGGGTCCATCGCTTCCGCGCATTGACTCCCCCAGCCTCATTCGCCTTTTCATCTCCACTGCTGTTCTCTGCTCCTGGTTTGGGCCCTGTGCCATTCCAGGTCTTGGGTCCCCAGACACCTGGGGAACTGGTGCTGCTTCCTGATCTTTTCGACCAGGCCAGCTTGGTGCCTTCCTTGGGCCCCAGGAGCACTACCTCTAGACCCAGCCCCGCCCCCACGTCTCTCTGCTTCCTGATCCTGCAACACCCGCCAGCCTCTTTCTGGGGCTGACAGTCTCTTTCTGTGGCTTCGAGGCTTACCTTGCCTCTCCCTGATCCTTTGCATGTAGTACAACCCAACTACTCAATCCACTCCCTGGGAAATCTTGGGGCTTATTCCAACCCCATCAGCCTTTGCATCCCTGCGTGGTACGGCCACAGCCAGGGTCTCAGGTCAGTCCAACACCCAAGTTCCTGAGGCCAAAATCATTCTTAGAAGATTCCAGACCCAAGGAGAAAGTCTGAAAACTTCTGACCCACATTGGAAGTGGGCCACGGCGGAACTCCTGAAGACAAAATCAGTCCAGCCACATCAATATAAAATCAAAAGAGAGAACCAGAAGCTTAGACAAACCAG
>NW_008331140.1:2405358-2406636 GCF_000622305.1 Nannospalax galili
CAGCATCACTCTAATACCAAAGCCAGGTAAAGATAAAGCCAAAAAAGAAAACTATAGACCCGTATCCTCAATGAACATAGATGCAAAAATTCTCAATAAAATACTTGCAAACTGCATACAGACGCACATCAAAAGGATTATCCACCATGATCAAGTTGGCTTTATTCCAGAAATGCAGGGATGTGTTGGGGTCCTCTCTTATGCAAAGTAGAAGTCTCTTTACATCTGGATAGTTCACGAGCTCGGAAGCCGTGTGCTGCAGATTCCTTTCATAGCAGAGTGCCTTCCTGGCATCCTCCCTGACTCTTCTTTTAAAGTGCTCGCCACAAATACATGCCCTCTGGCACAGAGGCTACCAGGTTTTTAATCAGGCATTGTCTGATAGCCTGATAGAAGCCCACCGCCCTATGTAAATGAGGCATCCTAAAAGTACCTATCAGCTAAGGCTTCTTCTGCTGTCTCTACACTATAAATAGTCCTAGTTTTACCCCAATAAAGCTGGAGATGGAGCTGAATCACTGAGATCTGAGCTGAGTCACTTGTCTTGAGCTGTAACACTAAATCCTGTGATCGAGTCTCCCCAGGGGGGCGCTATTCCTCCGTCACCGACTGGCGGACACCCTGGCTTTCGCCGTCCCTCGTACACTTCCCATGTGGTCCAAGTGGCCAGTGGACCTCACATCCTGAGGAAGGTATATGGGTGAAATAGGGACGGGATCGACTGAGTAGACCTCAGTAGAAGAGGAGCTTTCAATGCCCAGGAGTGTGCGCTGGGACCCTGAGAGCCCAGTGCGTCCACGCCTATGAGAGCAATGGTGGGGGGATTAGTATACCAGATTTTAAGCTCTACTACAGAGCTATAGTCATAAAACCAATATGGTACTGGTATAAAAATAGACCCATAGACAAATGGAACAAAATTGAAGACCCAAATATGAGTAATTGCAATTTTAGGCACCTGATATATGACATAGGGGCCAAGAACATTAACTGGAGGAAATACAGCACGTTCAGCAAATGGTGCTGGCACAACTGGATCTCCACTTGTAGAAGAATGAAACTAAACCCCTATCTTTCACCCTGCACAAAAGTCAATTCCAAATGGCTCAAAGACCTCAATGTAAAGCCTGAAACTCTGAAACTCTTAGAAGAAAAGATTGGGAAAAACCTACAAGATATAAATGTAGGAAAGGAGTTTCTAAACTGGACACCAATAGCCCAGGAAACAAGGGCAAGAACTAACAAGTGAGACCTCATTAAACTAAAAAGCTTCTGTAC
>NW_008331140.1:2409187-2412576 GCF_000622305.1 Nannospalax galili
CACAAAAAGTATAAGCTGCTGTTTAATATTAATAAAATTCTTAATAACCAAGATGGAAACAAGTGACTTGTTCATAAACCAATGAATGGGGAAAGAAATGTGCGTTATATCCTTCCTCTGGAATATTATTCAATTGGAAAAAGGATTGAAGGGATAATTCATGGATGAAATTTGAGAACTTATTCACCTGTGAGACCGACATCAGTTGAAAAGACCATATATTGTAAAACTATTTGTATAGAATGCTCATAATAAGCAAGTGAATAGAAACTGAAAATTAATGTGTGTTTGCCTAATTCTAGGCAATAACAGGAATGGAGTGAGGTGAGGGAGTGACTTATTACAAATTTCTGTGGGGGTCAATAAGAATGTTCTAACATTCATTATGGTAATTTGTATACAACTGTGAATATACTAAAATCGTTGAACTATAGCCTTAAAAAGTGGAAAGCATACATTCAAAAATTGTATATACATATCATAAACAAACCAATTTTGCATTATATGTTTTTTCAAACTAATTCAAGTGTATTGAAATGAACTTACCTTCCTACATGATTTGATTAAAATGAGCTTACATTTCTATGTGCTTTAGAGGTAGCATGACACGTAGACAATTGATTTTTGATTTCTAACTTTAAGACAAAAGACAAAAAGATCCCAAGTTTTAAGTAACCCAATTTGGAGTAGATTGATTTGGCAGCGTGAAGAAACAATCATACTCACCAATATGAAGAGGTATATAAACAGACTTACACATTAACTAATATTTCAGATACATAAAATTAACTAGTTTTCATATTGAGAAGGTCTGTCTTATAGCGCTCTTAAACTTTTCAACCCATAATTTTGGCAGTGAATTTAAAATCACCTCATTCTGCTCAATATATTTATCGAATATCTGCATATATATTGAACTCATTAGATATTTAAATATATAAAGAAGAACTCTATGTCCAAAAAATTAAACTAATGCTTTATAATATTTTAAGTTAACTAGTAGAATAAATGTTCATAATAGACGTGAATACTGAAAGTTCATTCATTTAAATATCCAGAGAGTACCAGGCTAAATCAAGACAGGAGAAAAATGCATGATTAAACAAAATAACTGAATACAATTGCTATTATATAAACAATAGACATTATAAAGCCAATGAATTTAGGCTATGAAAACAAATCAAGGTAAGTTTTCTGGTTTAGCAGCAGTACTCCTAGACCTTTTAATGTTCATGAAAGCTTGTATGTCTTTTAGAATGGCTGTGGGATATTTTTTCAAAATTTTCTAACACCTGTTTCAGGATGAAATGATCAAGAAATTATGGAACCATTGCCCATTTTAACTATTAATTGTAAGAACTACTATCCCCATTATCCTTACAATAGTTTTTTTTTTTTTTAAATCAAGTATGTTCACAAAAAAGGTGTTTCCATGAAAATTACATTAAATTACCAAAGATTTACTATAGGGTCTGAACAATAATCAACAGTTTTTAAATGCTTAGAAGATAAAGTAACATTATAATGAAATTATACTGAAAGTGATTTGATTTTGGACTATTTGAAAGACACGTGAATTTAGTTTAAAGCCTTAGGCTCATCAGGTAGCTATCAGAGTCCTAAGGCTATATGCATTCTGTTTCTGGATGAAAGATTTCAGAAAAGTTGACAAGACTTGTATTAGCAGATGTGCATTATTTATATATAATCCTCCACTTAATATGAGAGATTATATACATAAAGTGATGTGAAAGTAGAGGAAATGTTTGAATGCATTGTCATTTTATTAAGACTGCATTTTTGGACATGTTGTGTTAGAACAAAGATATATTTTTTACTATATCTGAAGTATGAAATAGTTTTTGATTTGAAGAATCTCTAAAGCCTGAGGAAGCATTCACAGAAAGTGTCTGATAAATGAGATGCTAAAGCAGCTTACTGTAAAAGTACAATAGTTTAAAATGGTTGTTTTTCAAATTTCTCTGTGACATTTTGTTCATAGTCATTACTTTTCTGATAATCTTGATATACTGTAACACAAGATAAACTTTGAGGAAAATTGTATAAATGTTTATTCTATGTTGTTATAGCCAGCAGATGCATTTTTTCAATTACTGTATAAATAAGTAACATGAAATGTTTAATATAGGTACATTTATAAACATACACATATACATGAAATATGTATGTATATATTTAAAATCTCTAAAGTAACAGACAAATTATAACTTCTAAGAGACAGTAACTGACTTTGGATTATTATGCTAATAAAATTTCATGACTTATCCTATTTGGTCCTTGAAAAAGTCTCATAAATACACATTAACATGCCAGTATTATGATAGGTCAGTTCAATAGATCACAAATGCTCTTTTGCATGTACCTAATTAACTTGATCTCCTCCATGGAATCCAAGTTTAATAAATACATTCAGTTTCATCTTTTATCTAATTTTTCAGCCTACAACTATTTTTTTCATAATTAGTGTTATTTATTTTAAGGTACACTATAAATAAAAAACACTTTTTGCAAAAACTCAGAATTTCATTTTTCAAGAAACAAACACATGAGGCTGGGGAAATAACACAGTTGCAAGGATGTTTGTTGAGTATGTGCGATGTTGTGAGATCCCTCCCAAGAGCCACAAAAATAAACAGTGGAGTTACATGCCTGTAATTCCAGCACTCAAGATGTAGGTGAGCAGATCAGAAATTCAAGGAAATCCTCAGCTACATAGTAAGTTCAAATCAAACCTGGGAAACGAAAGAACTGTCTCACAACAAACAAACCAAAACTAAACAAATGTACTAATTTATTTTAATGTTTGAATTATAATGTCCAAATAATAATTCAATTATCATTTATACACATCCATTAAAATTCCAACATATTCTCTCATAATTGGATGCTAGGTCTCAAAGTGTAGACAGGTATGTTTCAATTGGAAAATACTGAGAAACAAGGAAACTAATAAGGGTCCATTAGAGGGTGGTTCATGACAGGTACTTAAAATACAGTGATATAAATTGGGAAATGGGAATAAAAGATGAAATGTGTTTAATCAATAAAGATATTTTTAAGAGGAGTCTAAAAAAATCTTCATTGTATTCAGGATCACGTTTTTAAAAAGCAGAGGAAATGCTTGACTGGATAAGACTCAATATATATGACAGAATGCAAGAAATCCAGTGGGAGGGCTATGGGGTGGAAATGGATTGGGGAGGGGGATCTAAATTTGATTAAGATCTATTATATGAAATGCACAAAACTCAATAAAATTATTTTTTTAAAAAGAAATCATGAGGGGTGGGAGAAATGGCTCAGCAGTTAAGAGCAGTGGCTGCTCTTGCAAAGGACCCAAATTTGATTCCCAGCACCTACATGGCAAT
>NW_008331140.1:2412967-2415559 GCF_000622305.1 Nannospalax galili
CTATGGGGTGGAAATGGATTGGGGAGGGGGATCTAAATTTGATTAAGATCTATTATATGAAATGCACAAAACTCAATAAAATATTTTAAAAATATAAAAGTAAAAATTCATGCAAAAAAAGGAGAAACAAAATTGTGAAAAAATGCAGGTTGATGAATGGAACTCAAAACAATCATCTCCAGTCATCCCAGACACAGAGAGGGAAACATCAAACGTTCTCTCTCATATGAATGCTAGTTTTGAATTTTTAGATGTATATCTTTTAATTGAAAATTCACAGAAGTCAAGAAAGTAGGTAAGGGCCACGGGGCCAGTGCTTCCTCAAAGGGAGATAAAATGCAGAACACGATCAGTCTTTTGAAGAAGTCATAAAGTCTACTACTATAGAAGGTTCCTAATATATATACATATAGTACATAAAAGTTTAAACATAATTACCTTATTAGGGGGACACAATGCCCTTTGCAGATACAACAGGCTAACAAACAGTCCAATGCCAGAAATAGGCTCCCTATTTGTCCTTGTTAACCACGGAGGTTCTGTACACCTTCAGACAGTATTGACTGTTGTCAGTACTCTTAGTTACCCTCTATAAAAGGATGGTAATATCCTTTTGCTGAATACAGGACATATGTGAGTCCTAGAACAATTGTGTAGAAATCAAACTGGCACTGACTTTGAATCTTCATTTCTACTGCTTAGAATTCATAGTACTAGAAAGTGCTATGTATGCTACTGAAACAATAAAGCAATCATTAACCTTACCCAGTTCTGAACCCTGTTAGCTGCAAAAATGATTGGACTGGAAAGATACTCATGCGGTAGTGGCACAGGGTTATACAAGTAACCAACCACTTTACGATTGCATTTAAGTTCTACTTTACAGGATGGAGCCCATAACTGGCACTGTTATCATAGCCAAGCTCCTGTGACTAAACAGATCACATGTCATAAGAGAGAAACTACTACTATTATTCTGCTAAATGGATATAGTATTAAAACTACTTATAATGATGTGTTACACCCACAGATTAGAACACCTCTCAGCTCTCACCAGATAATATTTTTCTTGCAGTAGATGGCAATTAACACAGAAACCCACAACTGGACAACATACTGACAATAAAAAAAATGTGGAGTTCTCAGCCTAACTGGGATGCCTATGTTACACTCTCTCTTCCCAAGGCTCAGATATCATTGTGAAATTGTGGAATGACTCTAAAATCTCAGTGCTGATTCATGATATTTTCAATATTACGTTGAAGGAAAACCACAACCTTAAATGAATTACATCTAATGAAGTGTTAAATACGTGGTACTGTAAATTTTTCAAGCTTTTTTGGTTGTTTGACAGGAAACAATAACAACTTTCCATGTTTGATGATTCTAGAAAATGAATCGCAAACACCACTTTAACAAAGAGAGACATTTCAGTTTTTATTGTAACTATGTGTTAGGTGTCTATCAGTGTCACAAATTAACTGTGCTTTGTCAAGAGAGTAGACTTAGTTTATATCCGTGTTTCAGAAGTTTCAGTCCATGGCCTTTTTACTTTGAACATTTTGTAGCTCAGTGCATCATGGCGGAAATACGATACTAAGGAGAAATTTCACCTCAAGGCAATCAATAAATTGAAAGGAGCTGGGATTCACATATACCTCTTGAGAGCACATTCCCAAAGACCTGACTTCTTTCTACTAGCCCCTACCTCTTAATGCTTCTCATTTTCCAATAACGTTATTGACTGATGACCAAACCTTCAACAATCGGGTTTTTGTAGGACATTTGAAAATCTAAGAAATGGCAAAAATGTTTCATTTTCTTAATTATCATTGGATAAAAAAATGATGAAATTTATCATTTCAACTGATATTATATTAAAATGCGAATATGGTAAACAGTGATCTTCTTGGATAATTATCACTTTTCATTATTAATTGTAACTTAATAAACCTATTGAATCAAATTTTGCCAATGCTAAACCAAAATCTTAAATTTATAGGTATTTTCTTAGATGTGTTGGACTTATAGATTGTTAACATGTTGTGTTATGATAAAAAGGACATGTATTATCTCAAGTTTATAAAACAGTATAATTGCATCAGTAGTCAAATTTGACTCTTAGCTACAAACCTACCATTGTACTAATTTGTGGTATTGAAACTAAATTATAAAAATACTTTTTCTGAAACATTTGTTTGTACTAACTTCTGGTTATTTCTTGCAATCTGTGGAGTTTGTTTTGTACGAAAAGGTGATTCTCATCTCTTTCTGATAACACATGGAATTTTCCCTGTGTGTTTATTTCTGTGTCTAAATTCCTCTTAAATTCCTATTTTTAAGACGAATAATTCATAGGGCCTGTGTACTTCCACAATCCCTACAGTGTAAAACTATAAAATGAAGGCTGTAATTAAGTCCACAACAGCACTTACTCAGCTTTCTATTATCAAATACATGGCATTACTATATGCAAAATTCATTCAGTCAATACCAGTCCCTCAATTTTTTCTTTAAAAAAAGCAGTCTTGCTAATACAACCTGGGTTGATCTGAACTAGACCATCCTATTTTCTAAGCCTTCAGAGGAATA
>NW_008331140.1:2415707-2456450 GCF_000622305.1 Nannospalax galili
AACATGTCCAAGAATTAACTCTAATGGGGTTTAAATGTAATCAGCTCATGTAGCCACACATTTCATCTCTCAAATCATCACATTAGCTCTGGGTGAAACTTTGAGAATGGTACATTAGAGGATAAAATATTGTTATATAGAAAGACTTGAGAAATTATTAAATAAGTTTTTGCCTCCAAAATAAAATGGTGGGACAGATTTAGGACAGATATTACAATTTCAAAGTGAAGAAAGACAGGTAAGAAAAGGGGGTATTATAGGTTCAATGCAAATAAGAAACTAAACATAGACATTTCAGTTAGGTTTTGAGAATCAAAACTAATTCTCTGTAGCTTGATCCATGTTTTGGGACCATGGAGACTCCAGTATTACCAGCTTTGGGTCTCTCAGAGAACCTAAGTAAGTTTTAGCCTCTGTTTTCCAAGAGTCTATCAACTGCAACAATTCAGTACTTGATGGAAGACCTGTGCTTTGGGTAACCAATTTTCTGCTCAGAGGATTCTAAAGATTTCTTTAGATTCTGTCAGATTTCTTTCATTTCTCTTGCTTTAAATTTCCTACAGTCCAAGGTGGTAGTATTTCTTCTGAGATTGTTGATTGACTCTATGCCTAATCTTCCAGCAAGTTTGTTCAGCCACAATTTTGCTGTTCTTTCCAATGTATACTTACTTTTTATTTTGTAATAACAGTGACACCAGCAGCTTTCCAAATTATGTCTTTGTTCCTTATAAAAATGGTTCCTTTCAATGTGTTTCCTTTCCTAGTTTTCTATAACTAGTAAAGATAATTTAGGCTGTGTCTGTAATTTTTTTCTTATCAGTAGCTTCAATTAATATCTCAATTCACCATTTATATTTCTACATTCCACCCAAGAGTTAGATAAAATTCATCAAGTTTTCTGTCACTTTAAGGTTATTTTTCCACGAGTGCTCAATATCATGTTTCTCATTTATTTCTGAAACTGTGTCAAAAGTATATTTGACAGGCTAACATCCAGTTGTTAAAATATGTAAATTATACAAAATTATGTAACAATTTTTCTACAATCTTGTTTTCTTACTGAATCCTCAACAGAATTTTAACACCTGTATTTGCACAAGAACACTCCCGACTGAAATCTACCTTTTCCTGCCATGCGCTTCAGATTTCTTTCTGCTTTTGCTTACTACCCACTTTTAGTACTGCCACTCTGCACTATTTCCGTTTGTTAATAGGGTACTCTATTTCCAGAATCAACAGTTGTATTAGTTTCTTAACACTTCCATAATAAACTACCACAAACTGTATGAATAAAGTAGCATAATGTCATTTTTCCCTTTCATTTCTAACCATCACTAGTAGAAATCAAGTTGTCTGGAAATTTGGTTCATTTCGAGAGTTCTGAGAGATTCCTGTTGGTTTCTTCTTTAGCTTCTAGTACTTGATGGAAATCATTACTTATTTGTGCCTGCTGTTGTATAACTTCATTTCTGCTTCCATATTTATTTGGACTTCTTCCTTATTATATTTTTTTCTATTTCTTCACTTCTTATCGATTCATACTAATCTTGGGGTTGCCAATTAACAAAATGTAAAGTTATCTTAGCCTGCTTGTATCTGAAAAGTTTCTATATTCAGAAAAGATGAAAGTCTGTTTCCTTTTTCTTTTTTTTTGTTTGTGTGAGACATGTTCTTCCTGAAACCCTTGAGAGACCAGCTGGCTTGGAACTCATTATGAACACCATGCTGCCCTTGATCTCACAGAGATTCACCAGCCTCTGACTACTCGGTGCTGGGATTGAAGGCATGAGCCACTGTGCCCAGCTGATAGTTCTGTTGTTGTAAATTTGATTGGATTTAGACTTAACCAGGGAACTGATGGACATACAACTCAGGTAATGTCTGTGAGCACATTTGCAGCTAGGATTCAGGAAAGGGAAAAGATCTATCCTAAATGTGGGTAGAACCACAAATGAGCTAGCAACCTAGATGGCATAAAAAGAGGAAAATGAGAAAACAGAAAGGAGTGCCTACATTCACTTTTCTCTCTTTTCTGATCCATCATGACGTTAAATCCCTGACCTGCCATGCCCACAGTGCAGTTATTAACTAAGCGCCCTGAAATCAGGAGAAAAAATAAATCCGTCCTTTTTTACGTCTATCAGGTATTTTTCACAGTGACAAAAATTTACTGAAATGGCTACTGTTAGGGCTTACACGTAACTTTTGAGAGAACAATATTCAACATAGAAGATTATGGCAACATTTTCTATTGAGGAAAAATACCTTCGTCTAATTCTTGAAATAGGATGCCAATATCTGAGCCACTTTGAAACATTGCTGTTTAAAAGTTATCTTAGCCATGTTACCATACTTTCATTCTGTCCATGAGGTATATAGATGGTCAGACCTAGATTTCAGAAACTCAGTATAATGAAAAGAGAAAATGGGAAGTAGATGATATTTTCTTAGTACCCAAGGCATCTTAAATTTGCAGTAACTTAGCCTCCACATAAAATAAATACATCTCCACAGTGAATTAATATTATGTATTAGATGGAATTCACAGCTACAAAGGAGAAAATTTTCTTGCCTTCGCTAAAAAGCAACAGGAATTATTTTTAACAAATTTTATTTTCAAACCTAGAAAAGTCTCTACATATTATGTAGTTTAAAGACAGCTTTTAGGAGTATATTATCAACTATTTTATTCCATTTACAAAGAGTTTCACCCACAATATGTTTGTTTACAAAGTGGAGAGAGATAAAGATAAGGCTCTTATTCTCCAATTTGCTGTGTGCTATGTTTAACATCATGGAAATCCTTCAGTTTCTTTGTTAGTAAGATCCATTACTCGAAGCAGAAAACCCACTCATCTACTTGTATTAGGTACAGATATGCCACTTACCAGTATAAATGCACTAATTCAAAAGGAAATACATGCACCAGTATGATATGTACATATTGTTGTTTCTTAAATCACTTTATCACTAAAAATAATAGAATGAACCTATTGCTAGGAAAATATGGAGGATTAAATGCCAGTGTAATGAATAACCAGAAAACATCTTCAAAGGACTCTATATAAACAGATTTCAAAAAAACCCTAACAATATAGAATATTCACTCTCATTTACATTTAGGATATTGCAAGATGATGAAACCCGTGTGAGGAATTATTACTGATAATAAGAATAATTGATCCACAGGAGGTCATATTGTTCCCTTGAACACCAAGTTGTGGTAGAAAAAAGTGTTTTTTTAAATTTTCAAATGATTTTTAATAAAAAAAAATGGAAGCTAATTGGATTTGAATTGATTCATTAAACTAGAAGTTTTTTAAAGTACAATTGATTAATTGCTAATTAATCTGCTAAAGTCAAATAACTTTTCTGAAGAGGTTACATGATCCCATGTACTTGAAATGGGTTATCCTCCTTAAATTATGGATGGTTTTGAAAAGACTGACTCCAATCCACCTATTATATAAAGCACTTGAGAGATATTTGTTCCTCAAAATGGCTGTGTAAAATATTACAATTTAAAAAGAATTACATTCTGAATTAAAGACAGCTGAACAATAGACACTGCTTGATAAAGTTATTAGTTCATTAAATTATAAATCTAAGGAATGATTTATTTATGACTCACATAATCTATACTAAGTAAAAATGCCTCTTTAAAGTCTACTGCATATTTTTTGTGCATTCCGACATTTGCTGTGCATAAGGTTTTGTAGAAATCAACTATCCTTGAAAGGTCTGTTTAATTTCCAAACTATTACTGTCTAATATCTAATAAAAATATCCATGTTATCAGAAAGATAACTTCTGAAAATTTAACAAAGGCCATATTAGATTCCGCAGAGACCCCCCTCTTTTGGTATTGCTAGTATGAGCGAGGCTTTTCTGGGTAATATTGCTGATACATAATAAATCAGTACAGCTCATTTACTATATTCTAGAGATTGAGAACTCAGAAATACCCATAGAAGTTTTTAATAATCAATGGTTCCTTCAAGAAAGGTTAGTTACAGAGTTTATGGCAGGCAATTTGAACCTGAGATAACTTTATTTTACCTGAAATGTCTGAAAATATCAGAACATCTGTTTATCACACTACAGTATATTCTTTAAATCTGATTTATGCAATCCTTTGGTAATAGTAACAGTTGGACTTTTTGAATGGACAACACTTTCTTATCTTTTATCTGAAGACCATTGGGCTATGTAAAATTGATATTCTCTACCTCTCCATATACATGCATTGTATATATGTGAATGGAAAAACTAAAGTAGTCATTCTTTTATCCTATTTGTCATTGCTCCAAGTCACTTATTTCCATCTTCATACTTTGCATGACATTATGAATTATTTTATATACTTACTGGTGAAATGAAAATAAAACAAATATTAAAGCAAGAAGTATCATATGTATAAATCATGCTATGATATTTCTCTTGTTCTCACACTGTGAATTTTTGTTCCAAATTTTGTCACCTCATAATTCTGCCAAGCTGCTTTTTAATAGTAAATCATTTACAGTGACAGAATTCATACACATAGAATTATTCCTCTTTTATTTCTGATCTATTACCACATGCAGACCTGTATTTTATATCAAGAGAATATTTTCATGGAAAATACACAGTCAGAAGATAAGACAAATTCCAATCTGTTTTGGTTTTCTTTTATTCTTTCATTTTGAAATTTGATTCTTTAAGGGTTTATCTAAACAAAATCAGGAAGAATTAGCTTTTCCATGTTTATTCATAATGAAAGGTGTGTGCACAGAACTACTGAAGTTAACAGACATCCATTGTGATCAGGAGAGATTACGATATCTTTGAATGCAAATAGTATGTTATTAGGACAGTGATTTGAAATAATTAGATCGTAATGATTTGTGGTTCTATAACTCCAGCAGAACCCTCACAGAGAACATGTTTTCATCATATACAAGCCTGCCACATCTGTTATTGTTCACTAACCTAATATAACCTGGAATAACTATTGTGTTAATAACTATTGGATGGCAATCTGGCATTTAAGAATTGACTGAAATTTCCTTTGATCACTAAATCCTTCCCTAAGTTAGTTCTGTTATTTGTCTCCTCAGAGTCCAGCCACTGGAGTTTCCATACATGCTTCCTCTACCTATTGAAGTGAATCGTTTGAAGTGTAGAGAATAGGCGATTGAATTCATGGCAGTAAAAAGAGTGACAATCCAATTCAATAGCTCAAAGGAGGCTCACATTTTATAT
Organism: Nannospalax galili; assembly: GCF_000622305.1. Classification (NCBI taxonomy): domain Eukaryota; kingdom Metazoa; phylum Chordata; class Mammalia; order Rodentia; family Spalacidae; genus Nannospalax; species Nannospalax galili. Next base: position 2,420,952 of record NW_008331140.1, read on the forward strand.
GTGCTAAATATGCCTCACCACTCTTATCATGCCACTTCACAGCTCATGCCACTTTACAGTTTCTTTAAAGCTCTCCATGGTTATTTTGAGAGTGAAAACATTCTCTACAAACATCTCTCAGACTGCTTTGGAGCATTTATGAGGCTATGGAAACTTTTATTACTACTTTCTTTAAAGCTTTGAAATACTCAGAGAAAGCAAGCACTTTGAGGAAAGTTTGCTAGCCTGCTTCTCACTTTTCTTTGGTTAAAGGGAACATATAGTCGTTAGAACTTTGTTTATTTGTTCATTTAAATCAGACTTATGTCAAAATATTATTGAAATAACAGTGCTAGAAACTTCAGTGGATTATGGTTGCAGAAATATCTGCTGATTACTGAATACACTTTCTATCTAATTGGACAAAAATGGGCAAACTCTTTGTTTTACACCATTTTATTAAGCAATGTGACCTCACAGTTCCATTGTGAAGACATTTTCTTGCTCATAACGATGATCCTTACGTATAGCCAAGAAGGCAGATGCAAGTTATGAAAGAAACAGGACAGGAAGAAATCATTAAAAGATAAGGAGCAGAATCAATAGAATCCAGAGAACGAATCTGCTGTCAGAGAAACCCAAAATGTAAATTATGCTTTCAAGCAAGGCTAGTTTTGTGCATTTCTGGCCTGTATGCAAGATCAGGATCTCAGAGTAGAACTATTTCACATATTATTTTTAGCTCTGAGATTGCAAATTATGTAACTATCCCATACTCAGGCATGTGAGTTGGCATTAGTTTTGGCCATGATTTTTGTTTTCCTGTTTCCAGGCAAATATATTGAAGTTGCCATCCTTGTCCCATCAACAATTTTTGCTTAGAAACGGTTAAGTAGCCAAGAGTGGATCATGTTCCTCCACACTGGGAGGAGGTGCTGAGCCTCAGGGAAAATGCTAGTGTTTGCTTGCAAAGTAACAACTGAGTTGGCAAAAGCTGAAAGGATGGCACTTGGATCTGGATATAGCACCGAAAGAATGGGCTACACACTGTTACTACTTTGCAATATATCCTTAAATTTTTTAATATTTTCACAAGTATGTGTGTATGTATCTGTGCATGTGCATGCATAGATCATAGTAGATATTGATTGACAGAAAAAAATATAGATCAAACTATATATTACAATTATTCAACTATTCATTTTGATTAGTCTCTCATCTGGCTATATTTATTAATTAGATTTGAGTACTCCTATCATTGGCAGTACAATAAATGACTTTCTTTGCACTGTGCCTGCTCCAGTTCATTTATTCAACAAATATTTTCTTTCTCAGGCTCTACTCAAGTCAAAACTTTTATGTTATACATGATAATAGATGTGCATAGATAGTACATATATAGTTGTGACTACAAATTATGTATATGTATTTGTGTGTGTGAAATTTTCTCTTTAGCAATTTATTTCATTTCTTTCTTGCCTTCATGATTTATTATGGCACACTATCACTGCAGTTAACACTTATATATCTGGAAATTTTTATATCACCTCTATGACTGGCATGCAGGGCATTATTAGGGGTTGTCTTAGTGTTGTTTTCTTTATGTTTCCTTTAGTTATTGATATTTGGGAATAGGTTGCTTTACTTTTACAGTTTTACAAAATTCATAAAATTTTACTCAACATTTCTTGAAATATAAATTTCTTCTAGCCTCATCTTTTTGTTGCTCCTCTCTTTTGAATTTACTTTCAAAAATTACAGCACATGATATTTTAACAGCTTCTTAAAGTTCTAGTTTTTAATCATTTTACTTTGTGTTTAATTTGGGTGATTTTAATTCCTATGTTTTCAAGATCATTTTTTCTTAATGTATTAATTTACTGTTAGTCCTACCAACCATAATTGTCCTTTTTTTTACAGTAATATCTTGACTAACCTAGAACTTGCTATGTAAATCCAGCTGGCCTCAAATTATCAGTAATTCTCTGACCTTGCATCCTGAGTGCCATGATTACAGATCTGTGCAACCTCATCTTCCTTCATTTCTTATATTTTTTTAAAGTTCTACAAGTGTAACTTGAGTTTATTTTGTAGCTGCCATTTCTTTGTCTTCACTATTTTCATGTTTACCTTTGTTTCTCTGAATATATACAGCATATTTATGATAATATTGTTGTATATTTTTTCTAGTGTGATGTTCTAAATTGTTATTAAATAAATTAATACATTCATTTGATCCATTTGAAAACTAATTTTAAACTTTGTTATAGCAGAAAGTCTTTTGTCCATCTATACTTTGTCCTCACAAATAGTCAATTACTCCCCCATTTGTGAAGTTTACTTAATTCCAAGGTATGAAGCCATCTCTAAAATAAAACTAGTCAGAATATGATCTTTACACATAAATGTGTGAAATCTGTTCATTTTCCTCCAAGCATTGAGGAATTTTAACTATTCATGCTCAAATAAATATTGGAAGGATCTATGGATGCCTCTATGAGTCCGTGCTGCCCTAATTCACTAACTTGCTACATTCACTTATTTGATATGCTCAAAGATAAGTTCAAGACATATTAAAGTAAATTCTGATCTGTGTTTCCTTATTTCTGGAGGTCGGGTAGAATTTGGTTAAATTTTTCCTCCTTGGGAATGCCATGGAACTGACTCAGCATTAAGCTAGGATAAGTATAAGACTGATCTCATTTTTTAATTTTCTTCTCTTCAAGATTATAATCATAATTTTATTCTTCTATGCCTAAATATCATAGATTATTATATTACAATTTGTTTGCTATTTTTTCTTCCAGGAGAATTACTCTCATAACAAGTAACTTTTTAAAAAAAGTTTTATTTATTATTTTTATTTTATGTGTATGAGTATGTTGCTTATAAGAATAAAAATGAAGGAAAATCAAATAGCAGCCCTTTGGTTTAGCATTCCCATGAAATCAAATTCTTAGTATTCAAGAAATTGCATAAAAATTGCATCATTTGTTAGATATTTGAAAACTGTTATTCTTATTAAGAATGAAGTGGTAATTTTTGCCAGTCACAAAAATTTGATGTCATGCAAATATATTCTTAGTTAATAACTTTGTTAAATTTGTTGAACAATTACTTTCATTGTTTTGATTTAATAATATAAAGTTTATAGTGATAATTGTTTGTTTTCTCAATATAATGAAAGAAGTTTGCTTTAAGAGAATAACAAATATTTCCATAGAAATATTTACACACATGCCATGTGTATATTGAATACTAGTAATTATTAGCCTTCATATTGTATCATGTCACTCTTTCTTACACACAAATTGTTTTAAAATTTTAATTGCTTTACTTCGCCTTTACATCTCCTAGGCACCAGTCAATGACCTTCTTTTCTCCCTATACTTAAGAGTTGTGCAATTTGGGAGTCTTTTAGACAGACCCACTGAAGGTGGTACCCCAATTGCCTCACCCTGCATCCCTGTTCAGCATGGAAGAAGCCAGAGTGGTCTGCATCCCGATTCCCTATCGGCAATTTGGATAAACCTCTTCAGATGGTGGTGTGATAAGAATAGGAGGTAGAAATTGGCTGGGCAGTTAGGGTAAAAAGACCCCAAAGAAAAGTAGCCTGATTCTTTCTTGGCTAATAGTTAAATTGTCCTTGGGCCTTTTAGCAATATACTCTGTCCCAAAGGCCAAAAATGTTAAAAGTATTTGGGAGCTCTTATCCCTAAAAGATTTTAAAGTTACCTCTTCAGAGGAGGGAATGTTACAGTACCAACAGGCCCCATTAATTTAACTGGTGCAGACTAAAAAATGTCTAGTCTATCTATTGGAGGACCCACTTTTCCAGTCTCACTGGTCAATTCCCTAGTGATAGAACCACTCCCAGGAAGGCAGGTTCACCTTAAATTATGCGGAATAGATGGGCGGAATACCTGGTGTGTTAGTAAGGTAGTGAGTGTTTCCTGTCTGGTACTAGCTCAGATCCCCACAGAACTTCGAGACCAGCCACAGTCATGTAGGTCTCCTTAAGTCTGTCCACTTTCCCGAACTCTTCAGGAAAGCGTAATTTCTCCTTTTCTTCTTCATGCCTTTCTTTCTAAACATGCTTTCTTTGAGGCTTTGGGCTGCCCTTAGCATCTTGTGTTTCTTCACTTTTTCTGTAAAGCTTTCTTCTCCCAGCCATGTGGCTGCAAGTCAGCCACATGTCTGACCTCCATGCAGGCTCTAAACCTGCATTGCTTCATGAGTTTCTTTACTTCTTCCCACTACTCACCTCCTCAAGGCAGCTGCCAAGATCACCAGCTCACTCGCCCTGAGGATCCACTCCCAGGAAGGCAGGTTCACCTTAAATTATGCGGAATAGATGGGCGGAATACCTGGTGTGTTAGTAAGGTAGTGAGTGTTTCCTGTCTGGTACTAGCTCAGATCCCCACAGAACTTCGAGACCAGCCACAGTCATGTAGGTCTCCTTAAGTCTGTCCACTTTCCCGAACTCTTCAGGAAAGCGTAATTTCTCCTTTTCTTCTTCATGCCTTTCTTTCTAAACATGCTTTCTTTGAGGCTTTGGGCTGCCCTTAGCATCTTGTGTTTCTTCACTTTTTCTGTAAAGCTTTCTTCTCCCAGCCATGTGGCTGCAAGTCAGCCACATGTCTGACCTCCATGCAGGCTCTAAACCTGCATTGCATCATGATTTTCTTTCCTTTTTCCCACTATTCACCTCCTCAAGGCAGCTGCCAAGATTACCAGCTCACCTGCCCTGAGGATTTTTCTTAAAGAATCTAATAAAGTTGTAAAAGCTTTAAAAAAATAAAAAGAATTAAGAATTAAACAAGCACATCTACTTATCATCAATATTCATATTAGTAGCATTCTTTTTATGTATTGCAATGCTACTATGATGGGAGTCTAAAATATTGGTAGTAAATGATAGGGCAAGACTATAGACATTTTTCTTGTAAATATACTCTAAAATACATTTTTGTTCTTGTTTTGTGTTTCTGACACAGGGTCTCACTACGTAGCCTTGGCCAGCCTCAAACTCACAGAAAATTTCCTGCCTCTGTCTCCTGAGTGCTGGAATTAAAGGTGGGCATGATCCCATTTACCCCTAAAATCTGTTCTGGTAACTTGATAATAAACAAACATGGGAATTTAATCTTAAGGAAGGAACATAATTTGTCTTAAAAAACTGTAAGAAGTCTGAAAAATATTATAAAATGGAATTTTGAATCAGTAGTCTTTCAGGATAGGTTTTTAAAATTTTGATTTCTGAGATTAAAATTCACTAGCCATATCTTTTCTTTAGTCTCTAGAGTTTTGAACATTTTTGTTTTTTCTGAAATTAAACATATTTATAAAACATTTTCTTTGAAGTATTTTAACTAATTAATTTGATAAGAAGACTTTTATGAACTCCTTTTTTTACAAGCATTCTGATAGCTGTTAGACAGGGTGTTAATTTGAGATGGGATGAAATTTCTGCTCTGAAGAAAATAATGTTAATTTGAGTGAGACAAGTACTTGAATAATTAAGCAAAATTTTCAATAACATGATCTAAAAATCACATGCTCTAGAGATGGAAATGTCAGATTCCTTTTTAAGGGAACATTCAGCAAACAACTGATATTCTTATGGACTTCCTTTTGTTTTGTTTGCAATATGCACTTGCAACAGGTCGTATGTGATGAATTGCCAAACCAACATCATTAATCCATTGTAAAAATATTTTAGCAAGCTAGAAACTAAGATTGTGTACCATATACAGTTTCTACTTTTAAACAAGTTTCTGAATCTCATTTCCAGATTGAATTAGGCACTGAGTTTTGCTAGAATCTACAATAATAGTACTTGCATTAAATAAAAAACAATACATTTTAAAATACTTCACTTTCTGGCACAAATATTACATTAAAAAATCCTATTGTTTCTTGGACATATTGGCTTGCCTTCATCGTTTTCATTACAAAAATTTCAATGAAAATTCAATGCTGTCTGCATTTGCTTAGCTGTTTCCCCTTCCTGTAATTTTATGTTTTCTATCAATTGATAGAAATATGATTTTTTAACAGAAAAGAAAGATATCTGCAGACACAATCTGTTCTATAGCTAATGTGTCTTATAAATATGTAGTTATCATTGTTGACAGATAAAAACATGGTATTTATACTTATAGACATGCAGAAACAATTTTATTAACTATGTATTTAATATATAAACTCTAGAAGGTTAAGCTGTGAAGAAACTGATGTCAATGGCTTCATGCAGCATATTTTTTAAAGTAATCCTTTATATATGTATATTGGTACATTTGATCTCATTTTTTAAGCTATTGTTGCTTTAAAATCCATTCAGATGAAGATTCTGTGACTATAGTGAACAGTACAGCTTCAGATTTTGTTTGTACCTTCTCAATTTGTTCATTCTTGCTTTAGCTTTTGAAATAATTAACTGTCTTCTGGCACAAAGTTATAGTAATCCTAATGAAATGTACTAATATACTCAATTTCTATGCAAATGTAATTTTCCTTTCCTTTTGCTTTCTTATTGTCATTTTAATAATTTTACTTCTTACTATTATTGTTTAAATTATAGGATATTTGCCAGTCTCATTTTTAAAAAATTTGTAGACTTTTTCTGGTTATTATCAATTAAGGATTATACAAATAGTCTCAATTTCCAAAGTGCTCTACATTTGGGGATATATATAAAACGTTGTAATGACTGATCTTTTTGTCTTATTACTTTATTCTCATAATGATTTGCTGTTATGTGTCCTTCCATAGTGATTTCATTTTAAACTACTGGCAGCATGGCAGAAAAAGAATTCCTGAAGACTGGTCACATAGAGGCTAGGACACTGTGTGATAAATGCTGGAATAATGAACAAAGGTGCTTATAAGCATTAGCCTTTTAAAAATTTTGTTTTTGTTTTTGTTACAACAGTGCTACATTCAAGAGAATGTATCTTTTATGAATTATTTGTTTAATATCTCATACTAAGTTGTAAATTTATTGAATCTCAAAAATATTTTTATAGTTGGATAATTATTGTAGATACTTTTTGCTATTTTTGGACTTGTATAAGCTTTGTATAATAAGCACAATATGGAATTTTTAAAATGTTTTCTATTGATTAAGTCTATTCTTTGACAACTTTATTTATGTAACACATTTTGTTTACTCTCATTTCTCACTCTGTTATCTCTCTTCCACCTCTATAGTCCACTTCCCCTTCCATATTCATGCCTTTTGTTTGGTTTGGTTTTGATATTTTGATCAACTAATTTTATCCAGAACCTGTGTGGCCACAAATTAGGAAGAATTCCCTAAAGCCTGTAGGCTAACTGCTTGGTACAGAACTGAAGAAGATGATGGTTCTCCAGCAGCCAGTACTCATAACAGGGAGGGGTAGGGCCCCGTGAACCTCTCCCCAGTTTGTGAGTGTGTGTTGACAGGCCCAGTTTATGCAGATGCAGTTACTATGTGATCATCTTTGCAAGAGCTGTGTCATGGGCTGAAGATATATTTTGTTTTCTCCTGAACTTCTTTCTGGCTCTTACGTTCTACTCCCTTTTCTGCAATGTTCCAGAGCCTTTGAAAAGATGACATAAATGTGTAGTTTAAAGCTAAATATCCATCTATATTTTATTCTTAGCATTTTGAGTAGCCATGAGTCTCTGTATTCATTGTCATTCGCCGTATAATGAAGTTTCTCTGATTTAAGGATGAAAGTAGCATTTGTCTATGGATATAAGCATAAATATTGAAACTGTAGTTTGGTGACATGCCATTGTAGTTAAGCAACTACAACTAGTTGAGAGCCAATGACCTCCTCAAACATAGGATTTTGGTCATGTTTGCAGTAGTAGGCATACATTTTTTTTTCTGTGGAACAGGACTCAAATCCATGCAGAGCGTGATTACCCCCATAAAAATCATGCACTATTGCATCAGTGTGTGTAACTTGATTGTTTGATTGGTATTGTAGTTCACAATGTGGAAAGATGGATAAGACTCTGGAATATTTTTCTTTCCCAGCAGTCAGTGTAGAACATACCTGAAAGCTAGTGATCATGCAAGACGCTTCCAGCTCAATTTCAGCTTGATTTATCCAGGTCTTAGAATCAAAATGTGTGATGTCTTCAACAATAGGTTTTTATCACCTCATTCTGGTAAAGCAACCAAGAGCTTGGAATATATTTGGAGTCTCTCAGAACTCCTTGTCCAACAGCTCATAAAAAGGTAGCAATCCCACATTGGGCACTGGGGTTTATGTTTTACTAATCCATGACTTTGAGGAGAAGCATTATTCAGGCCATGCAGGGTGTATCTGGGTTTTCTTAATATATTTCATTTTGAGATTTAGTTTGCATGTGTGTATGTGTGTGAGTCTCCACATATCATGATTCATGTGTCAGAGGAAAACTTATATGAATCACTTCTCTCCTTCTACCATATGGGGCCCAGGGATCAAACTCTGGCCCTCAGACTTAGCAAGAGTCTATCTACTGAGACAGCTCTCTAGTCCTTAATTACATTTATTTCATTATTTAATTTTGTGCATATGAAAGTTTTGCCTGCATATGTGTAAGTAAACCTAAATATACAATGCCCATGGAAGTCAGAAGAAGGCACTGGCTTCCCTGGATCCCCTGGAACTGGAGTTTCAGATGGTTGTTATCTCCCCTGTGGGTGCTGGGAACTGAATCCAGGTTCTCTTCGAGAGCAGCTAGTGCTCTTAACTGCTGAGCAATCTTTCCACCCCTTAATTATGTTACTTAGCTGCCTAATAAAATAATAGGTTTCCATATTATTGTGAGATGGAATCTCAGATTATTTATAATTTACATTTCCCTTATAAATAATTTTATTGATCACTTCTTAATTTTTTTATTTTATGAGAAATTCATATATTGGTGCTGTATTTGTATCTAATTCCATGCTTCCATTTTAGGCATCAACATTTTCCCGTATCCCTCCCATTCCCTCTCAATATTGTGATCTCTTCTTTGATTAATCTTGTTGTATTTAGGTACATATGTATATGCATGATGCTCTCTCCCTCAACAGCCGTTGATTAACTGTAGCCCTCCAATTAGAAGTAGGAACTTGTGAAATTCCCCTTGTGCACATTGGCCCACCAGTTGATGTTGTCATTATGTAGGTCTTGTTTAGGCAACCACATTGCTGAGATTTCCTGCATGCAGCATGCCAGTCATGTTTATAAGACACTATCTAGCAGCAGGCATCCTGGTCCTTTGCCGCCTAAAAATTTTCCACCCCATATTCTGAGAAGTTCAAAGAGCTTCAGGTGTAGGGGTTGCACTGTAGCTGTATCTTTGGGGACTAGGCTACCAATGGTCATTTATCCTTTGCATTTTAACCAGTTGTGGCTCTCTGTAACTGTTTCCATCTGTTGTAAAAAGAAACATCCTTGTTGAGTGATAAGCACTATACTTATCTGTAAATATAAATATTTAGAATATAGTTAGAAAATGTATTAGTTAAAGAAAATGAAGGTAGAAGGTTCTCCTCAAGGGACTATGGTCTCTCCTGGTACAGTACCAGGCATGTATTCCCTCCTATTGAGAGGACTTTAAGCTATCTTAGTTTTTGGCAATCCACAAGATAAAAGTGACACCACTGCACCATTAGGGATAATCTGCTGGCCTGTTCACTGTTACGATATGTAGACTTTACAGCTGGTTACAACTATTGTTTGCTCTTCTTTCTTGCCAGTTTGCATAGTAACTTCAGTTACTAAGGGAGGAGACTTCCAGGTCAGTTACACGTCAATTGCTCTGAGTCCTGCAAAGTGTATGGTGTTTTCAGCAACAGGGCCTTAACTTCAAGTTTTGGGAGACAGCCAATTACTATGGCAATAATGTATATTGTTTTCAGAGTCTCTTGGGCTATCCTGACCAACAAATTGAAAGTAGGTTTCCCTTGCATGGCATTGGAATTTTTATTAGGTAACCTTTGTCTTTATACATTAACCATAAGTGTTTTTCCTTCTGAGAACTCTTTGTTCAGATCTTCAGATCTACAGCCCATATATTTAGTGCTTAATTCTTTTTTTTTTTCAGAGTCCTTTGTGTATTTGAGATATTGACTATCTCTCATGTTTAACTGTCAAATATTTTCTCACATTTTGTGCTTGCTTCTTCACTTGATTGGCTGTTTTCTTTGCTACAAGCTTTAAATTTCATCAAATGTCATTTGTCCATTATGGCCTTATTTCTTTGTTCAGTGTAGTCATATTTAGAAGTCCTTACTTGTGCTAATATCTTGTGAAGGACACCCTATCTTTTAATCTGATAGTTTCTGTATTTTGGATTTTACTCTGATAGTTTCAGTATTTCAGATTTTATGTTGATATCCTTCATCTATTTGGAGTTGATATTTGTGCAGGGGGTAGGATCAGGATCTTGTTTCAATCTTCTACCTGTGGAGTTTCAGTTTTCTTAGCACCATTTACTGACAATACTGTCTTTTCTCTGATTTTTTCAGTGTTTATATCTATACTGAATTCCACTTCTATATACTGTGTTAATTTCATGTCATACATCTGTATATTTCTATTCTCTTTTATTTCATGAGCTTATTCATATCCTCTTGATTTAATTAAATATTATTTAATTAGTTTTGAATTCCTTGTTATTTTTTTTTGGTATGTTTTGTTTTGGAGACAGGGTCTCCCTGATCCCTCAGGTGGCCTGAAACTTGCTATGTAGGCCAGGTTGACCAAGATCTGCTTGCCCCTGCCTCCTGAGTACTAGGACTAAATATTTGTCCAAGTATAATAGATATGGTCACAAGATGGCAGTATTTGAGAAATTTCCCAGGATCTCCTTCACACAGGTTACTGATCTGTGCAAAATTTTGCTTCTGATAAATTTGATTCTTCAAAGTCTTCTTTGTTCTATGTTTTCAGATCTTCAGCAAGAGAATGGAGCTTATCATCCTTCCCTAACTCATTTGTTGAAGTCACATTCTACTATTTCTTTTGATAAATCTAATGTTCAATATTTTCTTATTTTCTCCAGTCATTCAGAGTATGCTGTCATGGTGAAAAACACCCATGGTTTTCCAGTTGTACAATGAAGTGATTCATTGCATCCTAGCTTAAGCTAGATGCTCTCTCTCTATATATATATATATATATAGAGAGAGAGAGAGAGAGAGACAGAGACAGAGATAGAGAGAGAGACAGAGAGATATGCTGGAGAGATGGCTCACCAGTTAAGAACAATGGTTGTTCTTTCAGAAGACCCGGGTTCGAATCCCAGCACCCACATGGCAGCTAACAACGGTCTGTAACTCCAGTTCCAGGGGATCCAACAGCCTCTTCTGTCCTCCGCAGTCATCGCATGACACAAGTGCAGTTACCTACATGCAGGCAATACATGCATGCACATAAAATAAAAATAACAAATAAAATATTAAAAATATATATGTTTTATTCTTATGTGTATGAATGTTTTGCCTGTATGCATGTAAGTGCACCCTCATTGTACAATACCTACAGAAGCCAAAAGAGTGTCCTTGATCTCTTGGAACTGGAGTTTCAGGTGGTTGTCAGTCTCCATGTTGGCCCTGGGAACCAAATCACAGTCCTCTGAAAGTGCATTCAGTGTTCTTACCCTCTGAGCCATCTCTCCAGCAGCATGTTCTTTAAAAAAATTATTTTTTTCTTATACAAATATTTCCCTGCATGGATGCATTTGCAGTGTGTGCATCCCTAGTGACTAAAGAAGCCAGAAGAGGATGCTTAATAAAGTGGGGCTGGAGTTATAGGCAGTTGTGACCCACCCCATGTGGGTGCTAGAAAGAGAACCTAGGTCAACACCAAGAGCAGCTACCATTGAAGCATCTCCACCATTTGCTAGAGGTACTTGAACAATAAGAACATTGCTACTAGATTGGTTTCAAGTATTAGTGATAGTTATTTGAAGTGCTAGAGGAAGAAACATATGAAAAGAAAGAAAATAGATGTGTATACTTTGTCTCCTCAAGTATGCCCTCTAACTGACAAAAAAGAAGGGAAGGGGGAGCAAAAAAGGAAGAGGAGAGAAGGACAAAGGGAGCAGAAAAGAAAGCACCAGAGTGCAGAAGAAAGAGTTAGAAAAGGAAAATCTACACTTTGACCTAATATAAACCCAATACTAGCCAAATAATTTTTATAGCTAAAAAACTAGCTAAATAATTTTTAAAGCAAAAAAAGTAAAAATAAAACAAAGCAAAAAAACCTTTGATTGGATTTTGTGCCTAAATTGTCTTTATCATTTGCTGAAATGTACCAATTGGCAAAATTTCATGGACATATTCAATGCTCAGGAACCAATCACAGTTATATCTATGATCCTACTAAATTTGGACACACACAATACTCTCTATCATCTTCATGCAGTAACTAAACATAAAATTTATTAAAAAAAAAAACCAAATAGCTATTTGAAGTACTGATTTTCTTAAATTTCCTGCAATCATAGTATTCATTGCTACAAAATATCTGATAGTGGGTATTGATGTTCTCATACATTAACTTGCAGACTAATAAACTTAATTCTTTAGCATTGACAAATTGAAATGATAAAATGGTACTTTATGAACATCACAGCTAATGTGGATAATATGGGCCAAAGTCAATGTAACATTACCTCCAATTATTGACTCTTATTATGGAAAGCTCAATTACTGAAAGTAATTTCCCTCATTGCTTTTTTTTTTTTTTGACAGCCTATTTTCTGTGTTCGTCAGTTAGAAAGAATGAATGATGCCTCACAGTGGTTTACTTCAACTTTATTGCTCTGGTGCTATCCAGTAATGCCCAATAGTGAATATTCAACATTGATAGAATTTTTAACTTCATATAATAATCAGCAACTAATACATATTTTGAATTATAGTATTGACTATTATATTCTATTCCATACCTATTTGAACAGTTTGTTCTTGCCTTCAAAGGGATAAAAATATCAACGTTCATCTTACTATATATGGGGCACTTCAGCAGATCTATCCCTCCACACCACTTTTGCAGGTAAGAGCTTAACAGTGTTTACATTCTTCCTGGAACATGTCATCACAATAAATAATTACTATGTGAAGGGTTTCATCTGACTCTGTCATAGAAGTCTGACATATTTCGTCACCTCTAGGTTCTGGTGATTATTTTTTTCAGGTAAAATTTCATATAATTTTCACAAATACATAAATTTTGAGTATTGTTTCTGTCCAAAAAGGCTCTGGACTCATTTTATACTGAAATTTCCAGGCTTCCATTATTGTTATGAGAACTTGGTTCACTGAATAGTTTGAACTAAGCCTTGCCCTATTTCTCCTCAGTCTCTGAAAAAACTAAAATGACTGTGATCTCTCCATCCGCTTCCAATTCAAGAAACTGTTCTTATCAGAACTACTGTATTCATCATTGGAGTGGCAAGTGTTAGCTATATGTTCATCTAAAAATATACTTTTGTATAGATCTTGTACCTTTCACATGTTTATCTAACATTAAATGTCTTGAGCCATGAAAGCAGAAGTCCAGAAGCTTGCCACAGCTATTCCTTCCTACATGTCTGGACAAATATGGGTCCCCTAGGTGACTTAACCTGTCATCATTATCTTGCTAAATGCTATGATCATGAATCTAGCTTCCTGATACTCTCTGGGTGCTTGTCATCCTTTTTGGATTGAGTGAATGCAATGGAATTTCAGACATCCTATGGGTGGCATGGATTGTACAAATAGCAGCATTTTGTGGTGCTCCCCAATGAGATGTTGTCATTTTGTATTGTCCTAACTAGGATATTTCAGGTAAAGGATAGAAGCAGAAGTTCAGCAGAATTACTCAAAGTTAAAGCAGTTACCTTATCCTTGGATACCCTGGACAACCAGGAGCACCATCTGAACATTTTTTACATACTTTGTGTTTATTTTTCTAAACTTTCTACTTTTAAAATAAATAATTATGCTTGATAGTCCCCACATAGAATTAACCAGGGTAACATGTATTAAGGCCATAATAAAAGATTGTATCCAGTAATTTCTTAACTCTTTTGGAGTTGCTGAGATTATTAAGGGTGATAAACAGACATATTTCACTTATCAAAATACTGAAAAATACTTTCATTTCTTTGATAGGTTCCAGATATCCAGTTAAAATAAAAGGCATAATAGGTCTATTAAATGTATCTAATTTCTGTTTAAGTTAGAAAATGAGAATAAGCCAACTTCTTGGTTTCCTTAATTCCACAGGGATATTTTAATTCAAATTCAAGCCCTGTTAGGATACACACTCCCTATAAAGACCTTGTTTTTGATGACTACCATACCACGTAGTTCTCCTTCCCTTCATGAAATGTTATTGTATTTCCTCCTGATGTGCTTGTATTCCCTAAAAGTCTTAGTAATTGTGAGGCCTAAATCAATGTTAATGTATCACGGGTCAATTGTTTTTTCCGAAGAAAATGTCAAGTGATGCCTTGACATTTTTGAGTGTCACCAGCTGTAAGTGTCTAACTGTGGGTTTCTCTGCTCCTGCCAGATTTACTTTACAAAGCAATGGGAAAAGTTCCCTTTCCAGGAAGATGTTCCATCAGCCAGACTAGCTGTACTTCATCTGGTCCTAGACCTAAGGCATCTTATTTCCCAGCCATCTCTTAGAGAGACTCAAGCATGCCAATCAGAGTTTCCATGAGTGTATACACTTCTTGAAAACTTGTAATTGACATATTTTTCTCTTAGGATACTATAGCATGATGAAAACATTCAAAAATTATTTTTTAAGATTTATTTTTTTTATTTATGTGTATTTGTGTGTGTTTATGCGTTGGCCCATGTGTATGAGGATGCTCAAAGAGGACAAAAGAGGGTGCTAGATTCTCTGGAACTGGGGTTACAGGTGATTGTGAGATATCTGACATGAGTGCTGGGAAATGAACTCAGGTGCTCTGCAAGAGCTGCAAGCATTCTTAACCATGAGTCATTTCTCCAACTCCCTAGATAAATTAAAAATAAAGCAAATCATCATACTACTTTTAACATACAATTTATAGAGTAGAAAGTTTAAAGGTGAGTCTTCATTTCCTAATTAAAGTTATTTATTTATTTATTTATTTATTTATTTATTTATTTATTTATTTAATTGGTCTTTTTGAGACTGGGTCTCCCTGTAACCCAAGCTGGTCTGGAACTCACTATGTAGACCAGCCTGGTGTTGAACTCACACCCACCTTTCTTCTCACTCTGTGAAGATCATTTGAACCATTCCATTTTTCTGTCAGTTTCCCTTGCCTCTCTCCACACCAGGCACCTTGACCTTATTCAGGGGTCTTCTCAGCCATTGGCAGGCTGGCATCTTCCCTGCTGTATGGCTAAAGAATCCAAAGCTCATAGAAGTCTCAGAGGTCGTAGAGTTGGGTGCAGTGTAGCAGGCTTTACCCCAGCTGCAGAGAAAAGAGAGAAAAAACAGAATTAGTCCTTCTAGCACTTTATCTCTTACAAATGACCAGTGGGAGGCCTGTCTGTGTGGATGCTCTGCTCATAGCCCTGGCAAAGCTGGCTCCTGGGGTCAGTGGGGAGCAGCCACATTCAGTGAGCCCTTTTTCTGTGGCACAGGTGATGCAGGAAACAGTAGCCAAACCAGGCCAGCCTTGATGTCTGAAAAACAGCTTTGCCAGGAATCAGGTCTTGCTATTTCCTGGGGTAGGGGCCTACGGCTCCTGACAATAAGACCTATTTCAAATGTATATTGTTTGGATATAAGTATATGTATAAATGGTAAATTAGAAACTATTTAATAGGACCTACAGATGACAAAGATAGTGGAAAACATTGATCTTACCAAGAATTTCCATATTTCCTAACAATTCAAATATATAGGGGTGTTTGAATAAGACAATAACCTAGTAGAATATAAAATTTAATTTAATTACAGAAATTTTCTTTAAATTAAGGTTCTTATATGTGAAATTTCTATTTGGATAAACTATCAATTTTCACATGAAGAGAATTGATTTTTGTTTCTGTGTCATATTTCCCCACATACAAACACAGTAAAATGTATGTATAAAACATATTATAAGTCAGTCATACTAATTATTTTATATATTGAAATATATAAAGTTGTTAAATTATAATGCCTATGCCAATGTCAAGAATTTCTGAGTTTTCAAGTCTGAAGTTGAGCTCTAAGTGCTATATTAAAAAAACAGAAAGAGCACATATAAATGACTTGAGAGTACAACTCAAGACTCTGGAAAACTAAGAAAAAAATAAACCCATACCTAGCAGATAAGAAGAAATAACAAAAATCAGAGCAAAGATTAATGAAATAGAAACTAACAAAACAATATAAAGAATCAATGAATTGAAGAGGAGGTTCTTAGAAAAGATAAACAAGAGAGACAGAACCATTACCCAGTTAATCAAAAGAAAGTAGATATCCAAATCAAGAAAATCAGAGCTGAAAGGGAAAACGTCACAACAGACACCAAATATACCCAGAATATTATAAAGGAATACTTTAAAAACTTATACTCCATGAAAATCTAAAAGAAATGAACGAACTTATAAATCAGTGGAAACTTCCAAAGCTAAGTGAAGAGGAGAGCAACAGTTTCAACAGATCCATAACAAATAAGGAATTTGAAACAACAAAATAAAACCTCCCAAATTAAAATGTCCAAGGCGAGATGCTTCAGGGACCATTGCAGAAGAGGAGGCAGAAAGATTATAAGAGCCAGGGTTGGTGCTTGAACACAAGGAAACTGAGGCTTTCAGGTCTCTGGGAACTTGCTCATGTCATCTTACAGCAATGGAGACAGAAGGCACAAGATCCAGGTTGAGTCAATCAGACAAAATCCCAGCATATAACTGGAGAAATGGGCAGCAGGCCCCAGCCTTAGCCTAGGAACTATTGGAAACGAATTACTGCGAGTGAAGCAAAGTTGGTCTTCTTTAAGGGAGTGACTGTAGATGGGCTGACTATACTCCAGTGGATGAACTTGCATAAGGGATATCTCGGTAAAAAAGCTTAACCAAATAGATCTTAACATATATGATGGAATGCATGAAATCTGGTGTGGATGGTGTTGGGGGGGTGCCGGTAGGGGAAAGAGTTTATATATGATTTCATTTATTGTATGAAATGCACAATAACTCTTCATTTAGCAGCAGTCACTTGCCAACATTCCTTTAGATAAGATTGTGGTCTGCTGTTCATTACCCAAGTTCTATGCTGGGTTCCTGTCTGCCTGAGTTTGCTTGGGACTTGTGTAAGCTGACACCTATGCAATAGAATCATATGTGCAGGTTTCCAAGAGCTTGTAGTACTCTGTTTCCATATGGTCATGCACAACCTCCTTGGCTCTTAAAATCTTCTCGCCCCCTTTTATGAGATGGTCCCTGAGCCTGGGGTGGATGAAGCTTTAAAAAAGGGGTCTTCCTAAATGAGGGACTCTAGATATGCTGGCTGCACTCAGTCCATGGACTTGCACTGGAGAATGGCTAGGTGCACTGTCAACACAGTGGGCAGTAACAGGGATGACAGAGTATATGGGCTCCAGTGGTTGGGGGGAGGCTATGGGAGGGAGCGAGTGGGGATGAGGGTATAAAGATGATCAAGATTGTTTGAGATGTTCTGTATGAAAGACAAAAAAAAAAAAAAAAAAAAATACATAAAAAAAAAAAAAAAAAAAAAAAAGAAAATCCATAAAAAAAACAAGAAAAAAAAAACTTGTAGATGTTTCCATGTAAATACTTAGAGCCCTACCATACATTTAATTAGCTTCATAGAATAGTAAGATATTATTATATAAAACTCCCCAACCAGTTTGACAGCTATTTAATTCATTTCAAATGTTTCATTGATAAAGTCCAACCATATTAAAATAAGTCTACAAGATAAGATTTTAGTAGTGGACTTGTGGAGTTAATAGTAACTTCTGAAAGATACTGTATAATCACCTTCCCAGTCAATTTCAGCATTTTCTGTTCCTCCTCTGCAGTCTCAATACCTTATGTGAATCAAACCTAAAAGAAATTTAATTTTTAACTTAATGATTTTATTATATCAACTATATAATTACTATGGTTTTCTAATTTGTTGCAGCATGCAGGGGGTTCAAGCCTGCAACCCCCGTGCAAGGATGACTGGGGATGGGTATTCACGCCGTTTGCCAGCCCCTGCCGCCCCCAGCACCAGGAACAATCAGACGCAATGGGGAGTCTAGTCAAGCAGGAACTCATTTATTGCAGCACAGCAAGGTACTTATAATTCCCCCATCCCTCATAGTTCTCCATTCAGCTTAAAGGTCAATGCATGCATGCAGGCAGGAGCCCGTGAAAGCTTATGGAGGCATCCAATCTGATGATCTTCAAAACAAGTCAGGTCAAGTGCCAGTAACTTCCTCTCGGCTCCATCTTGGCAAGGCAGGGCCTTTACGTCCCCACATCTTCCCATTTTATTTTTATTTTATAAGGCTGGACTGACTTTATTTCATGGGTTACCCATCTCATAGATGGCTCCCTGAGGAGAGATCGCTATGTCCTTCCTCTAATCTTATGCATTTTTGCCTGTCTTAGGTTGTGTCACCTCCGACCAAGCCTTGCCCATCATTGGACCATGCACGTGGCCATGTGCATGTCCCGTCTTAGTAGTGCTTGTCATGGGACATCTTACCCATCCTTGGCTTAAAATGCATCATGATTAAGGGCAGCCACATGGGTAATGCCAGCCCATGACAGTCTTAGTCTTTGTCTAACTCGGTTAGCCAAGCGTGGACAACCAGAAGGGGTATATTCCTGGGGAGTCCGTAATCATGAGGAGGTCGGCTGTGGCAGTTCCAAGGGTCCTCTGTCACTGAATTATCTGGTAAAGACACTTAAAGATAAGCATTATCAAGAGAAACAAAGAAACTACAATGATTCCTGCCACAAGCCAACTAGGGTCAAAAAACCTCCTCATGTGTTCCCAGACTTACAGGTGTGTACAATCTTCTTTAGGTCCTTGATGGGAACCTGAGGAAACGTCTTATGGAGTCCCCGCCAATTTACATGAGTGAGGTTATGTAACCCCTGGGCTTCATTCAGGCCTGCTGACAGGACCTGGATGGAAGCCACTTGTCTGCCTCTGCATTGCCTTGTCATAAAAGCCCAGGCAATACTTGGTGCCCCCTAAGATGCTGTAAGAAGATAGGGACTTCTTTCTCCTTAAGGAGCGTATGAGTCTGAATCATCAAGGGAGTAATGGGGTTCCCATCCAACCGGATATGAGAACCTAATAGCCCTGGAAGAAGATTGACTACATACAGACTGTCATAATACAAATTCATGGGCTCACACACCTTTGTTAATGTTAAAGCAATGGCCATGGGTTCCTTGAATTGAGCTGAGCCATCACAAGTGTGGACATATCTTTTTGGTTTCTCATCTGCCCCCGGGTATACTACCACTGCAGCTCCAAATCTGCCCCCATCAGTGAAAACATTGTAGGCTTTCTCTAAGGGCTTCCTGACAAAGAGCCAGGGAGCATCCCAACAGAGGGTGCAGAAGGAGGTCACCCATTTATAAGGGCCATAATGACAGTCCAAATTTCCTAGGAACCCTTCCAAAGCTATGGCCACTCGGTTATTATTTCTGCAGAGCCATTCAAAATCCCTAAGCCAATAGGGGATAACAATTTTAAGAGGGTCGATGCCATAATGTCTCATAGTTACATCATGTCCTTTCTCAATCAGGTCAGCCAGTTGAACCATGGGTGTATAAACCCGCCGTACGCCTCCCAGAGAGGCATGCACCCATTGAAGGGGCTTCCCATCCTGTGTACAGACGGATGTCATCAGGGTCTCACTGGAGAGTACCCATAACGCAAGATCTTTATTAGGCATGTACCTGGCAAGTTGGGCTCCGTCCAGGGCATCCTGGACCTCATGTAAGATGTCCAGGTGTTGAGGAGGCAGGTGAATTAGTTCTGAAAGCTGTTTTCCTACTAGCAACTGAAACAGTGGTCTTAAAGTCTCAGTGGGCATAGGCATCCAGGCTCATAGCCAATTAATTTCTCCTAATAATTGTTGTAGCTCTCTCAGGGTTATGGTGGGCTTGAAAACCAGTTGTGGTTTTAAAGGGCTTACTCCTTCCAAAGAGAGTGTGGTTCCCAGAATTTTAAAGGGAGAAATAGTCTGTTTTTTATCAGCGGATACATGGAGTTTGCCTGTCTATAGACATTTCTGAGTAACCTTATATAACTCTTCTAATTGTTGGGGGCTTGGAGCTCCCAAGATTATATCATCCATATGAACATACACAGTGGCATGTGGCAACAAGCGAGCAGGCCCCAAAAGGGTCTTCACATAGCTTTGGCAGAATGCTGGGCTATTGGCCATACCTTGGGGTAAAACAGTCCATTCATACCTCTCATCAGGCGTTTTAAAGTTGGTGGAAGGCACAGAGAAAGCAAATATTTCTCAATCTTGGGGTTGTAAAGGGATAGAAAAAAAAACAGTCTTTAATGTCTATAACTATAAGAAATAAATCTGAGGGAATAGTAGGGATCCAAGGCAGTCCCCCTAATGGTGTACCCACTAGGGTCATCCTAGCATTGACTTTACACAAGTCTTTCAACATTCTCCATTTGCCAGAGGATTTCTTAATAACAAAAACTGGTGCATTCCATGGACTTATAGAAGGCCGGATATGGCCCAGCTGTAGCTGTTCCTGTACAATTCCCTTCAAGGCCTGCAACTTTGTCTCAGGCAATGGCCACTGCTCCACCCATACTGGAGACCCAGAGGACCACCAGATAGCCAGAAGCTGAGAGGCAGTGGCCCCTAAAATTGGGGGTGAGCCCAATGCTCTTTTTTTGGGTCTCCTCGGTAATTGGTAAGATGAGACAGCCCCTGAGCCATTGACTCAGGAAGCCTATCAGACTCCTCAAGGTCCAAGAGGTCATCATAAAAAGCCTTATCAGTGGTTATACAGGCCAGTGCATCCCCCAAAACCTCTTGTCCTGTGAGGTTGGCAGATAGTCCTGTAGCCACTAGGGGTCGCACCTCCCCTTTTTCTCTATCAGCATCCTGCCATGTAAGCCATTCTCGAGTCTCTTCTGATGGTGTGTATCCTCCCACACCTAGGATTCGGGGCCCAGAAACTAGGTGCCATCATGATGGGACCTACTCCTTTCTAAGAATGGTCCTATCTGCCCCCGTGTCCACTAGGCAGTGAAATCTCTTGCCATCTATTTCAAGATCCATCTTGGGCCTTACACCAGGGATAATAGGGGCTGTCCAATTCACCATAGGTTTTTCTCCTCTCCCAATCCCTCCTTTAGAGCATTGTAAATGCAGCAGATCATGGGGAAGCCCTCCTTTGTTAATGGGTCTGGAGGCTGCCCCGCATTTAGGTTAAAGGCTTTCCTTCAATATCAAATCTGGACTTACAATCCTTCTGTCAATGGAACCCTTTGCAGCACCAGGGACAGGGCATAGATGTGGGTCTTTTTGATACCCCACTTCCAGGCTTAGGCCGGTTTTCTTGCTGAGGACAATTTCTTTTAATATGGCCAGTCTGGCCACAGCCAAAACATGGGCCTTCTATTCCTCTAGGCCCCGTTGTTACCTGCTGTCCCAGATTAAGAGAATTAAATGCCTGGGTTAGGGCACTGGTCAGAGCCTCTCTTTGCATCTGTAAGACAGCAGCCATTGCTTTGGTTTGCCCCCTCTGGGTTCCCACCTCCTTGGAGGCATTTATCCATTGTCCCATGGACCAGTCCTTAAGGCCAGCATAGGCTATCTTATGATCAGCATCCATTCCATCCCATACCAGGAGTTTAGTGAATTGCTCCCTCAATGGGCCTGGGGGTAATTTTCATTTTAAGCTCTTCTCTACTCTGTCTATAAACTCATAGAGGGCTTCACCAGGCTTTTGATTAATCCCTGTGAGGGGGGATTCGGTAGACCCCTTGTCCAATTTTCTCTAAGCATTTAATCCTATGACCCTAACCTGTTCTGTATATGTGGCTGGAATTCCCTACTGTTGTGCCCCTGTGGCATAATGGTCACTTGAACCAGACAACATCCCCAAAGTAATGGGGACAGGTGGGTTGGCACTTGCATTCCTCTCAGCCTCTATCCTGCATTCCTCCTTAAAGAGGGCACACCATTTAATATATGTAGGGCTAGGAAGGACTGCTTTGGTGAGGTCCAGCCAATCCTTTGTAGTACACTGCTGATGAGCCAAGCCTTGGAGGAGAGTATCTACCCAGGGTGATCCCGGGCCATCCTCAGCCACCGCTTTAATTCCTTTAAATCCTTTGCCTCCCAGGGATACCAGGGGTCAGGGTGAGTGCCTCTTGTGTTTACATTAATAGGATATGCTTCCAGGATAGAGGGCATCCTATCCCCAGAATCATTTTTGTTTATCTCCCTGTATTTTTGCTCTCCGTCTGAAAAAGGAACCCATGGGTCCTGAGAATGGGGATGGTTTCCACGGGTCCCGGAAGCCCTGAAGTTGGCCAGGGCATGCCTGAGGTGCCACTTGTTACTTTGGCCGCTTTTGGTTTCACTTCTGTTGCATTTCTGCGTTCCTCGTCAAACTCTTCCCATGATTCCTGTGCCTGGCTTCTGAAGGCTCTTCAGGAGGTGGCAACAAGGGCTTAGGGCTCTTGGGCTGAAAGCATGCCTTTAAGGCTGAGATAGTAGGGTAGAACCCCAGTGGTGGATCAATCCCCAATTGAACCTCCCTTTGTTGAGCTAGGCATTCCACACATTCCCTTGTATCCCCAGTAAAAACATTAGCCCCAAGTTGCCAGGGAGCCAAATGGACAGCCTCTGCCCAAATGTTTCGAGCTGCCAGATCTGACAGATCCAACCCCCTACTTTTAAGCATATCTCTCAGCGCCTTAAGTGCCGGGTCCTCAGGCTTATTAATTGCGTTACCCATCTTTTCATGTCTCACTTATCCTGGACTCTTGATTGGCCCCAATTCTTTTCCTTTCACCTACCTTTGAACGCCACACTGGGTGCCAGTTGCGGGGGGTTTGAGCCTGCGACCCCCATGCAAGGATGACTGGGGATGAGTAAGCGTGCTGTTCACCAGCCCCTGCTGCCACCAGCACTGGGAACAATCAGATGCAATGGGGAGTCTAGTCAAGCAGGAACTTGTTTATTGAAGCAGGGCAGGGTCCTTATAATTCCCCCACCCCTCATAGTTCTCCAATCAGCTTAAAGGTCAATGCATGCATGTAGGCAGGAGCCCATGAAAGCTTATGGAGGTACCCAATCTGATGATCTTCATAACAAGTCAAGCCATGCCCCAGTAACGTCCTCTAGGTGTCATCTTGGCAAGGTGGGGCCTTTAGATCCCCACAGCAGCATTCTAGACATACTGAATAGCAGCCTGTTGCTTGTCAAGTACATCATATTTTCATTATAATGAAATATCTTAATTTATCATGAATGCATTTTGCTATACAAAATTCACATTTTCACGTATTCAAATCTACAGGCCTTGTGATATGGCTTCTAGTTTGTGTCTTTCTTAGGAAGGCCTTTCTCTCTAAAAAAAAAAGTTGATTTCTACTCAATCTTTTCTTCAAATTCTGATTGGAAGTCAGATTTATGCATATATCATTAAAAGACCATAAAATCATGCTTTATAATTCACAGTTTCTCAGAAATTCATGCAACTAAGGTGCCACTAAAACAGAACGCAGAATGCTCCACTCACTGCCAAATCCCTTTCCACTCTTTCACAGCTGGTCTTTCCCCAGTTTTCAACCTCTGCCAACTACTGTTTTTTGTTTTACTTTGTTTTGTTTTTGTTTTCGATTGACACATAGTGCTGTCCATATTTAGGAATTACGAGATGAGATTTAGGAATTACAAGGTGAGATTTTAATGTATACATAAATTATTTGAAGATCAATTCAGAGAAATGAGCAATGATGTCACCTCAGATGCTTATCAGTGACCTTTCTGGTATTCCTTTAGTTTGGTCCTTTCAAAGGCATGTAAATGGGGATAAACATAGTGTTTTAAAACTGACGTTTCTCAACATAGTGAACCAAGATTGGTTTCATGGAACTGAAGGTACTAAAACCTGGTGACTTCTGATTCCTGAGAGATACTCTACTATATGGAGCTCCCACCACTTGTTTTACCATTTACTAGTTGGAAGGCATTTAGGCAGGTTTGAATTTGGGCAATTATAAATAATACTGATAAATAAAAATGTTGGAGAGAGCGTGCGGTGGAGAGCATGAGCGGATGGATGGAGGAGGCACCGAGGCACAGATAGAATTCTCAGTGGGATACAGATTTATTTCGCATGGGGCACCTTTCCCTCAGGGAAGGGAAAGATTTCAGCCCACGGGCTGTGAGCTGGGACTTTATATATGGGGGCTTTAGGGTATAGAAGGGGGAATGTTTGAGGGAGAAATCAGGGAGGGAGAAGCAGGAAAAGCAGGTAGGATAAGAGTCTGGAAGTGTTTACTTTTTCCCTCTTAAGATAAGAGAAAAGCTGTTATGATAAACAACTTCTAAAATCTCTGGTTAACAGGTAGAATCTGCTTATCTTATCTTTGGAGGTCAGAGGAAAGGCAGGCTGCTTCTCAGCAGAGTTTGTTTCCCTTGACTTCAAAGGTCAAGGTGCTTATCAGCTCAGTTCCCTTTTTCGGGCTCCAAAGTCTGTAGGTCCCTGTTGGGGAGGGGGGAAGCTGCTGCTGTTTGGAACCCTAACAAATACTGCTAGTCATATTCATGGTAAGGCTTTTGAATAAATATGAGTTTTCATTTATACTGTGTTCCTTACTTTTCTTGATTCTCTGATAAAATATCTGACCAAAACAACTTAAGAAGTAAGGGTTCATTTTAGTTCCCAGTTTGACAGGATGCAGTGCATTATGGCAAGAATAGAAGCTGGTCACATTGTGTCAGAAAATCAAGAAGCAGAGCAAGAAATGGACATCAGTGCTCAGCTCTCTCCTTTGTATGCAGTCCAGGATTCTAGAGCATGGCACAGTGCCAACAACATACAGGGTGGGTCTTCCCTTCTAGGTTGAACCCTCTGGAAACACCTTCATAGACACACCCAGAGATGTGTCTACTGGGCAATTTTAAAGCTACTTATGGTGACAATAATGATTAACCATAAAAAATAAATATATAGGAGTGCCAGTGATAGATCATATCATAAATATATGCTCATCTATTAAAAAATAGCTGGTGCACTAGAGTCAGGCATGGTGGCTCATATTTGTAATTCTAGCCCTGGGGGACTGAGGCAGGAGGATTGCCCATGAGTTCAAGACCATCCTGGTCTGTATGAGCTTCAGGGCAAGCACTTCTCAGCTTTTGAAAGCATGTGTGAGTTCCCTGCCAGCCAGTGCTACACTAAAAGTCAAAGAATGAAAAGAGAATAAAATAAATAAAATTTAAATGAATAAATAAATGCTAAACTTTTTGACACAGGACTTTGCATGCTGTATTCCCAGCACAGCATGCAAAAGTTCCAGGTACTCTGCATTCTCTCCAGCTTGGAGGCGCTTATTTCAGTCTTGATTCCGTTTATTTATTTAGCCATTGTAATAAACCTGTATTGCCATGACATTGCGGTCTTTAAAATATTTATTTATCATTTATTTATTAGTGTATGTGTGTGTCTTTGTGTTTATGTATGAACGCATGCATCTGGAAACCCTCAGAGGCCACAAGGAGGTGTTGGACCCCCTGGAGATGGAGCTGCAACAATTGTGAGCCACTTAATGTGAGTCTGGGAAAGGAACTCCATTCCTTTGGTCCTCTGTAAGACAGGCAAGTACTCTTATCAGCTGAGCAATCTCTCCAGCCTGCAATTGTGGTCTTAATTTGCAATTCTGTTATGACTAATGTTTTTAAGTCATTTCCATATGTTTATTTGTAATTCATCCATTTTGTTGGATGATGCATCTATTTAATCACTTTGCCATGTTTAGTTTTACTGTATTTTGAACATTATTTTTGTGTTTCAAATACAAATGTTTTGAGGAAAAAAACTAATTAAAACAGTCACTAAAAATTTCTGAAAGTGCTATAAGCTGTATGATCATGAAATAACAGAAGTCTTAACCAAAGGAAACAAGTAATTTTCAAAATTTCATAAAAACACCAGTTAGAATAAATGTTCATGATTTAGATCTAGTACTTTTTGATATTGGAGAATAATTCTTTTCATTTAGTCAACTTTTCTGTGGGTGGTTGGGTTTGTAAGCTTTTTAATTTTATTTTTTGATCATGATAAAGATAAAAAACAAGATGGCAGATGACTGAAAATAAGAGCAGACTCATTTGTATTTGGGTAAATTCAGTTCTGTGGAATTTCTGGAGTCTGAAGTCGATTCCACAACTTAATCTTAAATTTCTCTCTCATTTTCATGTACTTCTGAAATTCACTGTACTTTTCCTCCCTGCTTATCAATACCAGGTTTCAATAAATTTCCCTTTACTTGATTTCCACTTTGTTAAACAACATACACAACCAGCTTTAGATCACTACTCTGGATTCTTTCGAACTTATGGTGCTCGACTAGCTCTTTGCCTATCTTTAGGGTCTTTATAACTGCAGCTGTGCTATGATTATCACTGACTTACAGGGAACTTCTGTTGGGTGTCATTTAATAATGATACATTACATGAATTATTTTATTTTGTTGTATTGATTCATTTTATTTTGTTGTGTGTGTACAGACACACACGCACACATACATACATATAAGTTTCAGGCAGACGTGGGAAGAAGTTGTTTGATTTCCTGACATTGAAGTTACAGACGGTTGTTACCACCTGAGATGGATGCTAGGAAATGAAATCATATCCATCTCTCCAGCCCTTTACATGCACTATTATTTGTTTTTCAGTAATCTTACAAGGTAAGTACTGGGATTTTTCTAAATTTTTATGTTATAAAGCTGATGGCCATAGAAATAAAGTATTGTGCATGAGGTTGCAGATAGAAGATTTTGATGATTATGATAATACTCTTAATTTCCATAATTTATTTAGCAATTTACATGATTCAGAATGATTCTGAGTTTTATACATACTATCAGTAAATTTATCTATTATCTTTTCAAGGCAGGAAACAGCTTTGTATTGCTTGTTGATTTGCTAATTCATTTTAACAGTTAAAGCTCTGAGAGTTTAAATAATTAATCCAATGTGACAGTATTTCAGGTTATGTTCTTTGGTGCTAAATTATTAACTTTTCTGTGACTCCAAGCTTCCTGTAAAAGAAGCAATAAGAAATTGTAGACATGGGAATTGCAGCACAATGCTCAGAGGTTCAGGTGATAGAAAAAGAGCAAATTTTATTTATTGATGAGCACCTGTGTGGCACATTTTAAGAATTTAAAAGTGTGTAAGGCACAAAACATGGACCTTTGAAATATACCATTTTTGCCACCTTGTTCTATAATTCACCATGTAATAATTATCAAAATTATCTTAGTAACTACTTGAAATTAGAGCTTGTCAAGAAAAATGAGTAATGGGGAAACTGTACATTGGGCATATAGACAGATTCGTTAGTTATTTCAAGACATTCCTATATACTTAATGTTTCTGTATAACTTTTAAGTTTATTAAAAAGAATATGGCAATGTGGTACTCCCATTTTGTTTTCTCAATAAAAGATTTGAAACAATGATATAATAGCACTTGGAATTAAATGCAGCAGTATGACTCTCAGACACAAAAACATATTAATTCAAAGTAAAGGAAACCAAACACAAATAAATATACACTGCACTTATTTTATTTTGAAGTTTATTTTTAATATATTATTGAAATTCATGAATGTCATACAATACATCTTAATCATATTTAGACACATTCCCCTATCTGTACTCTCCCAAATTCCCTCCACCTGATTTCCTGCATTCTGTCATATATGTTAAGGCTTATTGAGTCAAGTATGTGTCTGAAGATATCCCTCTGTGTGAGTTCATCCAGTGGAATCTGGTCAGCCTATCTAGCACCCCTTGAAGAAACCAATTCTCCCTCACCCAGCAGTGTTCATTTGCAAATTGTTTGTCAAATATTGTTGGGGCTTTCTGCCCATTTCCTCAGCTCCATGCTGAATTTTCCTCAGGTTTCCGTTCCCTTAGGTCTTGTGAAAAGTGTCATCATTGAAGTAAGCTTCTATGAGTAATTTCCAAGAAGACTGAAAACTGTTTCCTTGTCATCATCCACCACCTCTGGTTCTTACAATCTTTCTGCTCCCTGCTCTGCAATGGTCCTTAGTCTTGTGTAGGTGAGGTATAAATTTGGTCCTACTCAGGGACATGCTTTCTACAATCTCTTACCCTCTACACTTTGGCCATTTGTGGCCTTCACTATTCATCACAATCACCATGCCTCAGCCTCCAGAAGGCAGAAATTATAGGCATACTCCACCACTCTCACTTCCAAAACTAAATTTTAGGTAGTGATAAAGAAAGCAGTACTTCTATAGCCTCACACTCAGACTTAGCTCTGTAATTCTTCCAATATTTGGAAGAAGGTATTTTTCCATTGTATTTTTCCAAGAAAGAAAGAAGGTATCAAAGATATGATGAACCAATTAAAAACATATTGTTAAGTATAAAAACATGGAAACCAAAGCAGAAAGCTTCAGTCATACATGTAGCAACAACAAATATATTTATTTCGCTCTGGGATGTTTTGTTGTAATGAAAACAACAGCAGTATACCAGTAAAAAAAAAAAAACTCCAAAAATCAACATAATAAGAAAACTCAAATGTGTTCAAATTCAAAAGTTTAATATTATTAGAAACTTGGTAGATATTTATTCTAATTAACAACCACATGAAAATTTTCTCTATCTCAAGAACTCAAAATATTTGAAGAAGCTTGTACAATGTAATTGTAATGGTATAGGCAATATTATAGATAAAAATAATGATTTAACCTTATTCTAGACAATTATGCCATAAAAGAATGATACTTAGCAAATGATTACATTTCATACTGCACTGGATATTTGTTATTCAATTAACTTTGGAGAAATGCACACATCAGTAGAGGAGGCACTTAGGTCAAGTAGGAGAAGACATTGTAATCTGAAATTTATCATTATCATTTTCACATGAGCTAATGGTTTAAAAATCATTTTCAATATCGACTGGGTGCATTTACAAAGAAACACTTAAAAACAACATAAAATACATGATGATATCACTAAGCTGAGTGATCATTAAAATATATAGATTTTTTTCTTAACTCCAGTTTCAATATAAGGAACAAGTAGAGAAATACACAGGAAAGACAAGTTGTATTTTGTCTCAACTCATTAGCAGTTAATGAAGCAGAGAATAACAAGAGTCCAGAAGGAGATATTGAATAATATCAACATAAAAAGGCTGGAAATGAAGACAGATAATCAGCACAATGAACAAGTTCAGTTTTTCAACTTGAGATAAATAGATAATATGAGATTCCTTCTCCCAGTACTTCTTAAAATAAAGTCCATGGAGAAAATACTCATTAGTGGCTATTTATACTAAAATGTTATAGTTTTTTTTTCTTTTACAAAAGGCCATGAACCTTAGCAGTTTCTTGGTTGTGATAGTAACTATGTAGTACAGAGTTAAATATAGAATGGTCTAGATTCAAAGACAAATATGGGCTACAGCTCTTTGTATCTCTGTTGTTCCATAAACAACTTGCTTTGAAAAACATCTTAAGGGTCAATTATAAAAGATGGAATTTTTTCCTGGACCCTATCAAATTGAGGTTGCTGAAATCTCTGAGAGATTATCATTATTATGAACACAGTTTTTTCTTTATAAAGATTTTCATAAGGTTTTCTTACAAAAGAATTTTTGCAAAAGCTTCTCAATGTTTTAAGAATGATTTATTTATGTGGATGTATATTCAAAGAATAAACTTGTGTAACTGTCCTTAAGAGGACATGAACAAATGTTTATAACACTCTGGAAAATTTTATCAAGGGGTAGTATGAAATCTGGCATAGAAATAAATTTCTATTTAGATCAGGACACCATGAAGAGTTATCAGAGCACCTCATTGTGTCTTTTATTCTTTGTGTTGTTCTTTGATTATATTTCTACTTAATGTAAATGAAATAAAATATATATATGAAAGATAAAAATATTTTCTTATATTTCAATAGCAGGCATATAGCACAACTGTTCCCTCTTTCCTGCTTCATTTTCCTAATGTAGTGGGAAGATATGTTTACACTCAAAAATAAACACAACATAGTGTAGCGATCTTCTTGATGTGTTACTCTGCATGGTAAAATGGTGTGATGAAGGTCACAATACTGAGAAGAAATAATCCTTCATTACTAATGAAGTCCTTCTGCCTTCAAACCCAGAGTGGACCATTTTTGAAATTGTGACATTCAGTGGTGTAAGATAATAGACTTGCCTCATTATAACTCTCTAAGTGTAGGGATTTTTATAACTCCCTAAGTGTGTGCTGAATAGCTTTAGTGTCAACTTGACACACGTGGGTTGAGGGAACCTCAATTGGGGAATTTCTTCCGTAGGACTGGCCTGTGGCCATGTCTGTGGGGCATCTTCTTGATTGTTGAGTGATGTGGAAGGGCCCAGGCCACGGTGGTTTGTGCCACCCCTGTGCAGGTGGGCCTGTGTTGTATAAGAAAGCAGGCTGAGCAGGGGCCAGGGAGCAAGGCAGTAAGCAGCATTCCTCCATGGCCTGTGCTCCAGCTCCTGCCTCCAGGTTCTTGCCCTGAGTTCTTACCTTGGGCTCCTTGATGAACTGTGACCTGGGAGATATAAGACAAATAAACTCTTTTCTTCTCAAGTTGGTAGTGGTCAGAGCATTTTGTCACAGCAATGGAGAAACAAATGAGAACATAAATTAGTACCAGAGAGTGGGGCACTGCTGTGACAGAATTGATGTTGGAGGATTGAGGAAGTGTTTGGAACTTTGGGCAGAAAAGCCAATAAGTGCTCAGAGTTTGTTGCTGTGGATCTTGGAACAGTTATAGTGAAAGAGTTGGGGATGATGGCGACCTGGCTTGTGAAGCTTCAAAGGGAAACAGAGACTATCAGGGCTGTTCATGTGATATTTTGAATTGAGAATCTATGGGTTCTGGTCAGCTGGGGTGGAAGAATCAGCTGTGATTAAGAAGAGACCAGATCTGAATAAAATCTTTGCTTTACTGGGACAATTGATGCTCATTAGCTGGGGCTGAAAATGAGCTGTAAATAACAAGAGACCAGCATCATTGTGGTGAAGTCTTCTGGGAAGTATTTCCTCAGGTTCAGTACACGTAGGGGACCTGAACCTCTATCTCTAGCTGAAAGCAGGACTTGGTAATGTGTAAGAGTCGCCTGCATGGTTCTGTTGTTGAAAAGTGTGAAGGGATCACAGAGATCACCTGAGTCTTTACACTCTAATAGGCCAGCAAAGGCCATAGGTGAAAATACAACTTCAGTTGTAGTGAAGACCCTAGGATTGAAGTGGTCATGGAGAGAATCTGAGGCTTTGCACCCCATGAGGCAAGAAGAGGCCATTGGTGAAGGTGTAGCCTCAGTTTCAGTGGAGAACCCAGCTTTTGGGAGATCCTGGGATCATGGGACGACTGCCAAGGGCAGTGGCAGGTGTGGAATGGAGCCAGCCTAGGTCTTTGAAACAAGCTGTGTGTTCTGTTCTGTGGACAGCAGAGTCAGAGAAATGGAGCTGCCAGAACTTTTTGGAGCCCAGAAGATCATGAGTGAATTCCAGATGTCTAGCTTTGAGCTACTTTGCTGGACTTTGGTTTATCTTAGGTGTGCTGGATTCTTCCCTTTGAAATAAGGATTTTACAGGAGCCCCCAGTTAAGAGACTTTCAAAAGAGAATATGGACTTTTAAGTGTTTGGATTTTTTTAAGGACTGTGGGGCTTTTAATGCTGTACTGTCTTCTGTTGTGATATTAATGTTAACATCATATCTTGGGGATAAAAATTGGAAAGGGTATAATTTAATAGTGACATATTTATGTGTCAAGTTGACAGGGAGTCAATTGTGCTGGATAGCTTTACTGTCAACTTGACACTTCTGGGTTGAGGAAGCCTCAGCTGTGAAATTGCCTCCACTGTACTGGCCTATGGCCATGTCTGTGGGGCATCTTCTTCATTTTTATGTGATGTGGGCAGGCCCAGTCCACCATAGGTGGTGCCACCCCTGTGCAGTTGGGCCTGTATTGCATAGGAATGCAGGCTGAGCAGGGGCCAGGGAACAAGTCAGTAGGCAGTGTTCCTCCATGGCCTGTGCTCCAGCTCCTGCCTGCAGGTTCTTACCCTGAGTTCCTACCTTGGGCTCCCTGATGAACTGTGACCTGGGAGATGTAACACAAATAAACCATTTTCTCTCTGTGTTGATAGTGGTCAGGGTGTTTTGTCACAGCAATGGAGAAACAAGCTAAAACAGATCAGGGCACCATAAAGAGTTATCAGAGTACCTCATTGAGACTTTTATTCTTTGTGTTGTTCTTTGATTATATTTTTACTTATATAAATGAAATAAAATGTATATCCGAAAGATAAAAATTTTTTTTACATTTCAATAGCAGACAAATAACACAACTGTTTCCTCGTTACTGCTTCATTTTCCTAATGTAGTAGGAAGATAGGTTTCCAATTAAAAATATCTACAACATAGTGTAGAGATCTTCTGAATATGTTACTCTCCATGTTAAAACGGTCAGTGATGAAGGTCAGGATACTGAGAAGAGGAAATCATCCTTCATTACTAATGAAGTCCTTCTGCCTTCAAACCCAAGGTGAATCGTTTTTGAAATTGTGACATTCACTAGTGTAAGATAATAGAGTTGCCTCATTATAACTTTCTAAGTGTGTTTTTTTTCTAAAGAGCAACAAAGGGAAGCTGCACCAAAGTTCTGTTCAGTAATTATATTCTCCACTCAACATTATGTATTGCACTAGGTGTTACAAAACATTGATACAAATCTGTCACATATGTGATATGTTATAAAATGTCAAAGGAAGGATTTCTATAGATCCTGTTCCTAGCAAAGCAATCATATATGGTGAAATTAGAATTGAAAATTAACAGCAACAGCAACATTAACAAAATGCTTAAATGTAATACAAAAGTTATTTAGCATATGACTTTTAAAAGTATATAAATTTGTAGTATATATTTATAGTATATAAATATCACAGAAAGATGCAATCTATAGAATTTTAGTTATGAATCTCACTTCCTTGTCTCATAGCATTTTGGAAACCATTTCCAATGACTCTGACCACACAAATGGTATTTCTTATACCTCACAGTCCTAGTCATGTGATATATTATTTCCCCAAGTGGGCCTACTTAATTCTCATCATTCCACAGGACTATGTTGCAAAAAACCTAGACCAAGAGTTTATCAGATGTGACAGTGAATCCTGGAAGCAATATTGCCTTCATATGAACTTACTTTCTTATGAAATAATGCTTTTACACTGCTGAGGCATGTCAGCTAGATAAGGGGTGGCAACAAAAGCTCAGTACCCTGCTTACAAACCTGAGACAAAAATGAACAGTGTATATATGTAGTTCTAGCCATGTTTCCTAGATTTTTGCTCCAGAGTGTAGGCAGACCTTAAGAGAGAAGAATTCTGAAGCTATCTGTACATAAATTGACTACATTTGAGACAGTGTGCAGGGATGTTTAAGTAAGGATGATCTCAAATGTAATTGTGGTTTCTGGCATAAGTAATTAAGTGGCTACTACCTCCTTGAGAAAACAAAGCTAAAACAGAAGTCAGTAAATTACAAAAGAGAAACATGCAGACATATATGATAACAAATAAAAAGAAAACTATATATACATATATGTATATATAATCCCCTCAAAAGTTGATCTCATTATTTAAAAAATGAGAGATTTATTTGTATCAAATTGTAGAAAATAATTTTCCCACAGGTTGCTATATAAAAAAAATCCCACAATAAATCTTGACTCTTCTCAGTTCCTGCCAAGAAGCTAACGAACTTGGATTGGCCCCATACCTGTCTAAGGTCAGAGAGGCACAACCCCAGGGACCTTACATTTCCAAAGTCAAGTTGGACATGAAAAAACTCATATTATCCCTGGCACCTCTGTGAGGTTATCTATATGTGATACTAAGATCCTTCCTGTCCCTAGCTCCAGTGGAGCTTGACCCAAATTTAGATCAATTTTACAACCTGACTGAGATCACAAAGGTTTGATCCCAGGCTCATATCCATCCTCAGCTCCTGCTGGGACACTCATGATCCTGGATTGGCCTCAGCACCTCTGTAAACTCTTTTGTGTACTCATGTGAACTGGGAGCCACAAGAGCACCTGTCTAAGATCACAGCATCAATCACTCCCACTACTGAGCTCAAAATATCTTCTAGAAGTTCAAAAAATCACTTAAGATGGGATGAAATAAAGAACACATCCAAATGTAGTTCAAAATAGAGGACCCAAAACTCTTATCAGAAGGCCCAGCCAACAGAATAATTTCAGATGCACAAGTCTCATCATAAAAATACAAGCAACTTGAAAAACTGTAACAATATATCTCCTCCAGAAATTATCAATCCCATATTAATGATCCCAAATCAGAGCAACTTGGAGAAAACCCCGAAGACTTCAAAAAGAACACATAATTATTTTCAAAGAATTAAAAGAGGGCACAAATAAAGTCCTCATTACATTTGAAGAGGATAGGAATAATATCCCAAATGAATTCCAAGAGAACCCAAATAGTTGAAAGAGATAAATAAGTCAAGTCAGGATATGAAATTAGATTTCGACAAAGAAACATCAATAAGGAAAACACAGATTGAAATGAAGCATAAAATGAAAAATTCCAAAAGTCAATTTAAAAGCTCAGTGGAAAGCCTCAGAAATAGACTGGGTCATGTGGTGGACATACTATTGTGTCTCTAAGTCAATGTGGAGGTGTTGGATCATATAATTGAGGAAAATGGTAGCATTTTAAAAATGTATAAACTGAACATATGAGATTTTGGGACACTGCAGGAATGCCAAATGTCTAAATTATTGTATAGAAATAGAAGTAATCCATGACAAAGGTGAAGAAAATATTTTCAATATAGTGAGAGAAGAAAATTGCCCAATCTAGAAAAAGTGGTACCAAACAAATGTATATATAAGGCACACAGAATACCGAATAGAATAGACCCAGACCATAAA
The DNA here is from genome assembly GCF_000622305.1 of Nannospalax galili. Taxonomy (NCBI): domain Eukaryota; kingdom Metazoa; phylum Chordata; class Mammalia; order Rodentia; family Spalacidae; genus Nannospalax; species Nannospalax galili. The sequence continues at coordinate 2,456,131 of NW_008331140.1, forward strand.
TTACCTATGTCATACTACCGTGAAATCATTAAATATGCAGATAAATCAAAGAGTGCTAAAAGCTACAAGAGAGAAGGGACAAGCAATATAATTTAACAGACCCATCAGCATAACAGCTGATTTGTCAATGAAATCTCTGAGAGACAGATGGGCTTGATACATGTTTCAAGTTATAAATGCCCATGGTTTTAAGCACTGAAAAGTATACCCAGGAAAACTATTAACATTGAAGAGGATATAAAAATAACCATGATAAAACAGGTTAACGCAATTTATGCCCACTAACTCAGCTCTACAGAGGATACTGAATGAATACTATG
>NW_008331140.1:2456525-2468594 GCF_000622305.1 Nannospalax galili
AAAAAAAATGTAAAAATCAACAAAATGTCAGTAACTAAAACACCATTGGTTTCATTTCCCCAATCAAGTGACATAGTCTAGAACATTTGATCAGAAAACAGAATGCCTGTTTGTAGCACCCAAGAAATACATGTCACCATCAAAGAAAGACACGACTTTAGGGTGAAATATTGAGAAAAGTTATTCTAAGCAAATAGAACAAGAAAATAAGCAGTTGTCTATATTAAGCACCTGACAAATATACTTGACAAATAGACTAAAATTGCAAAATCAATGTAAAGAAGGGTAATTCGTACAAATTATAGGCACAATCCATCGAGAGGTCATTAAAATTCTAAGGTGACGCTCATTGAGCACAGGTGTTCCCAATTTTGGGGTTTTTAGTTTTGGTGAGGTTTAGTATTTTTGTGGGTTTTTTTTTGTTGTTGTTGGTTGGCTTCTTTTTTAAAGCAGGTAATTCCTGTAGCACCATGTACCATTAGGTGGCCTGAAATTTACTATCTAGACCAGGCAGTACTGGATCTTACAGAGATCAGCCTGTGTTACCTAGAAGTTCCTCGGACCACTTGCGTGGCAAGCTATAGTCCCACCTCCTTCCCATGCTCCTCAGAAGGAGTAAAGTGGGGGGGAGCCAGTTACCTCTCCCACCCAATCAGTTGACCTTACCTGCATGGCAGGGAGGGTCTAAGGATATATAATCTGAGAACGTCATGAGGCAGGCCTCTCAGCATTTTGTGTGGCTGTAAGGAAGTCACAGGATTTATGCTTGAGTGTGGACCTTCCAGCACAGCTGTAAATGGGGAGCACCTACTCTTCTGTAAGTAAACCAAGCTCAGTTAGTAAATCTAATATACTCAATAGAAATTTTTAAATGGCAGTTTGGGAGAATTCTTGCCTTGGTTGTCATTAGGACAGTGGGAGGAGGCAAACAGATGACACATGTATCCCCAGCAGTGAATTCGACCTTACAATTGGCATAGCTGGCAGGATATGACAAAAATGAGGATGAGTTTGGAAAAAGCAATGGTGATGTCCCAGATATGGGGGAAAAACAATGACTGAAGTGAAGTAGGGTGAGGGAAGAGTGCAGGCTGAGAAAATATTAACCTGGTGTGCCATCCCCATAGGTTCTGTGGGGGTAGCCACAGTGGCATGGTTAATGCAGTGGATATTGAAATATTTAACTAGAGTATGGCCACCTAAGCAGACAAGGTCAATAAGGGAAATCCCAATGCAGCAGCCCTCTTGTAGATGGTACAGGTGGCACACCTGTTTGAGCGGTGGGGGCTGCCACATAAATATGGAGATGCCTTGAAAACAGTAGGTCTAGAACAGATTATGCAAGCTCTAGGAGTAGCACACCAGGAATAGAAATGTCAACAAGTGGATGCAGAGGCCACTTGACCACTGCTATTGGTAATAAGAAATCTGTTCCAAGCAGAGGTCTTCGACAGCCCAGAGAGAAACCAAAAGTTTTAGAGAGGAATTAGAGTGAGAGAGGGATATGAGGCTGGTCTCATCTGTACTGGCCTCTGCTCTTGCCAATAAATTGTGTAAGAGAGAAAAGGAGATGAAGGTGTTTACATGCTATTTTTTACATCTAGGAGGTCAAATGGGAAAAAAAAATCCAGATCAGATTTATAATACAAGGCCCATCATGGGACCCTAAAACCTGGAACAACTGGGAAGAATCAGGTAATGATGAAGAAGGAAGTGACCTAGAGAGAGTGGGAGATACCCCTTGGTTTTCAATGTTTATTCAAAGAAAGGGAAAATCCACAGTTCAGCATGCTGATGGAGGTCTTAACAATAGCCTGGTGCAGAAGACTATGGTAATCATAGAATACTCAGCACTGGAGCTGTTGTAAGTAGGAAAGACATTTCAAACAAGCAATGAAGGAACCCATAGCCACCTGGCTTGTGAGGCTATGGGACATGGGAGCAGGCAAAATAGTTTTAAGTTCTACAGAAGGAGAGAAGTTGAGCAATATAACCACTCATCCCTCTTTGAATCAAAATCTTTACAATCTAAGGCAATATGAGATAAATCAGTCCATGATGGATTGGCTCATTAGAGCCATTAAGGACACATGGTTATCCCCAGCTGAGATTTCCATAAATACCAGATACTGGAAAAGCATAAAAGGATAGGCCCTATTGAGGGAACTGGGTATGAGGGAAGCTGTGTTTGATGCCCAGTTCACAGGCCCAAACAGAACTGTTTTTATCGGAGACTTAAGAAAGAACCTGATTCAGCAAGACCCATGAGACTGGAATGGAACTTTGGTGGCAGTACTGAGTACCACGGCCAGATGTGACCTGTTTGAGGCAGGTGAGGCCTTAGCTGATTTAAATGATTAAGACTGATATGAAAACAGGGCGCACAAGGTCCTAAAGCAAGTAGACACAAGGGAAAAGGGCAGGAACTTGGCACAAGGGAAGGAACTCAGCAAAATGGCTCCTCCGTGTCTCCCAAACACAGATGTGGATAGATCTGAGCAGAGAATGAGTTGCTAGGAACAAACAAACACTGTGCCGGTGACTTAATGAATCTAAGAGCTGGTTCTTTGAAAAGCTAGACAGACACTTAGCCCAGTTAACTAAAAGAAAGAGAGAGGAAATCCAAATCAACAAAATCTGAGATGAGAAGGTAAACATCATCACAGACACCAAAAAGATGCAGAGCATTTTAAGGGAATATTTTAAAAACCTATACTCTACTAAATTTGAAAATCTAAAACAAATGGATGACTATCTAAATCATGGCAACCACCAAAGTTAAACCAAGAAGAGATCAACAGTTTAAACAGATCCATAACATATAAGGAAATAAAAACAGTAATGTAAATCCTCCTGACTAAAAAAAACCCAGGCCCAGATGGATTTAGAGCAGAATTCTTCGAGACAATTAAAGACCTCCAACCAATACTACTTAAAGTAATCAAAATGATAAAACAGAGGGAGAACTCCCAAATTCATTCTATGAAGCCAGCATAACTCTAATACACAGGTAAAGACAGGTAAATACACAACCAAAAAAGAAAACTATAGACCCATATCTTTAATGAACATAAATGCAAACATTCCCAACAAAATACTTGCAAACTGCACACAGATATACATCAAAAAGATAATTCATCATGATCAAGTAGGCTTTATTCCAGAGGTGCAGGGAACGTTCAATATACACAAGACAATAAACGCCATCAGTCATATAAATGAACTCAAAGATAAAAAAACACTTTCTCATCTCAATAAATACAGTAAAAGCTTTTGACAAAATTCAGCATGCATTCCTGAAAAAAAGTTCTAAAGGGGTTTGGACTGGAGGGAACATACATCAACACAAAGCTATGTACAACAGACCCACAGCAAACATCATTTTAAATGGAAAAAAATACCTGAAAGTGTTCCCACTAAAATCAGGAACCAGACAAGAATGTCCACAATCTCCACTTCTTTTCAATATAGTGCTTTAAACTCTTACTAGAGCAATCAGACAAGAGAAGGATTTAAAGGAGTACTAATTGGAAAAGAATAGGTCAAAGTATCCCTTTTTGCAGATGATATGATGCTATACCTAAGAGATCCCAAAAGTTCCACAAGAAAACTCTAGAACTGAACAAAATTTTCAGTAAAGTAGCAGGTTATAAAATCAACCTACAAAAATCTGTAGCCTTTCTATATACCAATAACAAGCAATTGGAGAAAGAGTAGAGGGAAACACTACTATTCACAATAGCTGCAAAAAGAAAAAAAAGTATCTTGGAATAAACCTGATTAAAGACATCAAAGACCTCCACAACAAAAATTTTAAATATTTAAAGAGATTGAGGAAGACATCAGGAGATGGAAGGACCTCCCATGCTCATGGATTGGAAAAATTAATATTGTGAAAATGACCATCCTACCAAAAGGAATATATACATTCAATTCAATCCCAATCATATCCCCATGACATACTTCACAGAATTATGAAAAAATCCTTTAATTCCTATAGAAGCACAAAAGACCCGAGATAGCCAAAGCAACCCTAAGTAGAAAGAGCAGCGCTGGGGTATTACTACACCAGATATCAAAATATATTGCAGAGCTATAGTAATAAAAACAGCATGGTACTGTCACAAAAAGACGCATAGATCAATGGAACATCCCAGAAGCCTCAAACCTTAGTACATGCAATTTCAGGCACCTGATATTTGACAAAGGTGCTAAGAAAACACAGTGGGGAAAATACAGCATTTTCAACAAATGGCGCTGGCAAAACTGGATCTCCACAGGTAGAAGAATGAAACTAGATCCTTATCTTTCACCTTGCACAAAAGTCAACTCCAAATGGATCAAAGACTTCAATGTGAAAATGGAAACCCTGAAATTATTAGAAGAAAATACAGGAAGTAACCTACAAGACATAGGTGTAGGGAAAGTTTTTCTAAATCAGAGAGAAGTTGCTCAGGAATTAAGGTCAACAATCAACAAGTGGGAACTCATTAAACTATAATGCTTCTGTACGGCAAAAGAAACAATAAAAAACATGAAGAGAAAACCAACAGAATGGGAAAAAGTTCTTCACCAGTGACAGATCTGTCAGAGGTTTAACATCCAGAATATATAAAGAAATAAAAAGTAAAGAGGCAAGAAAGCAAATGACCAAATTAAAAGATGGGCTAAAGATCTAAATAGAGCATTCCCAAAGGAAGAAATAAAGATGGGTAAGAAACATCTTAAAAAGTGTTAAACATCATTAGTAATTAGGGAAATGCAAATTAAAGACACCTTAAGGTTTTACCTTACCCCAGTCAGACTGGCTACTATCAAGAGAACAAATGATAACAAATGCTGGCAAGGATGTGGAAAAGGGGAATGACTCTCTTACTGCTGGTGGGAATGCAAACTCATGCAACCTCTATGGAAGTGTGTGACAAACTCTCAAAAAACTAAAATTGAACCTGCCATATGATCCAGGAAAAGTGGTCCATTTGGATTACTTAAAGACAAATGTGGCAAGATTTATGTCAAGCCCAAATTCCTAAACAAAATAATTGATAAAAAATAATTTGGTACTAAGGATTTTCTTGAAGGTTTTAAAACCTGAGGAACAGTTTATAAAAGGCATTCAGAGGATAAAAACTGTCCTGGGGGTGGTTAAGGATCCCCAAAGATTAAACAACATACTTTTCTCTCCTGGGAAAGGCTATGCTAGGGGAGGAGTCAGTTTTTCTCACCAGGGACTCCCCCAGCAGCCAGTTATGGTAAATGGAGAACTGGTGAATATGGCTAAAGCCAGGAGGCAGACCCAGGGCCTGCCTGACTCAGAGAGCCAACCGGTGCAGCAGGGACAAGAGGGAACCTCTGCTTCCTTAACCCACTGCAGGGTCAGGCAACTTGAGCCAGCACCCATGAATGTATCCAGAATAAACAATACAAAGAGGCTTCATGTAAAATCCCCAGAATGTGGAATGACTCCAAAGGAATAATTAAAGACAGTAAAAGAACTAACCATATTAATGCCTCTTTCCTGAGCTGTAGTACTCAACAGAGTTCTATGGAGAAAACAATGAATACAAATGGGTAAAACCTTTCCATGTGGCATTAGATCTTGTCTATGTTGGATTTAATAGATGATGTTAACCTCTGAGTGTTTTGCAGATGTGAAATCCATTTGAAAGATATCAAGTACACCTGAAGAAACAAAGGCCACCTATAGCTGTAAGATACTTGGGCGATTCATGGTTAGGTAAGACACAAGTGATGTCTACTGGATTGGTTGGGAAAAGCCTACAATACCAAATCCTGCATAAAAATAAAAACAGCTGGGCATGGTGGCACAATCCTTTAATTGCAGCACTCATGAGGCAGAGGCAGGCAGATCTCTGTGAGTTCAAAGCCAGCCTTGTTTACATAGTGAGTTCCAGGACAGCTGAGGCTACAGAGAGACCCTGTCTCAAAAAGACCAAAAATAAACAAACAAATAAATAAATAAATAAATAAATAAATACAAAGGCTTGCATGACTGTACAACTGTAAAGAAAAAGAAATTACAATACTGGGGTGGGTTGCCCATGCCATGAGCTGTTGGTCAGAGAGATCCCAGAGGTCCTCAAATTAACCAAGGCTATTGCCACTAATGTTGGTTGTACATCAGAAAAGCTTGGTAAGGACATGCATGCTGAAGACACTGCATGATGTTAACATGGGAGAAGGAGAGACAGAGCCAAGACTAAGCTAAAAACTCTATGCCACTAGATGGATGGCTGTCATAGTGTCAGAAGGTGCAATGAAGATGGTTGGGGGGAGAAGGATCCCCTATGGTCCTGCTTAACAATGGATCTTACATGCTGCACACTTGTTGACATACCAAGCAATGCCTGCTGGTGCAATAATGGCTCAACTAACATATGCACAACTGACTATTTCTAATTGGCTAAGGACAATTCATAGGTTCAACACATACAGTGGAACACATGTCTGGTGCTGTAGACCAGGCCAATCCCTTGTGTTAAGGAAGGCTGTAGGCCACAGTGGGGAAGCTGCTGTAAGTATTCTGTTTGAGAAATATGGTACAACTGCTGGGGTATCTTCTAGGAATTTGTATTTACACCCATGTTTGCTTAGATGTGTTTGCTTCCTTCCATTTGTCTTTATAGTAGGGGAGACACCACTGAGATCCATCAACAGCCACGTTTTGAAAACAAATGATTGGGAGACCCAGGAGTCCAGTATCTCACCACAATGAAAGGAGAAAAAAAAACCATCCTGCATCTGTCACCCCCTCCAAGGCTCAGGGATCCTTATGGAAGATTGGTGGAAAGATTGTGAGAGCTGGAGGAAGGGGTGGAGTGTTGGGTAAGTGTGTCCTCCAAGGGAACTAGAACTGAACCCCAAGAGACTCAGACAGGAGATTCTAAGGATAGACACTGAGAAGACTGAAAAGGGCTAAGGACACTGTGAAAAAGGATGGGGCAGTCACCATCTTGGAACAGAGTGCAAGGACTGGTGGTGGGATGTGGCTCCAATTCTGCAGATCTCAAATGTGGGAGAGAAATAGCTCATAGGAGTGCATGCCTTTGTAAGTGTCCCTCTTCTGAATATCATAAACTTTGTCGGTGACCAAAATAAATAATCTTATTCCTCAAACTGTAACTTAAGAGGAACATTGTGATGGTTTAGTTAGAATTGTACTCTCTGGGATCCCAGAGAGCACAGGCAGGTCTCTCAGGGGAAAATTAGGCAGGACACCTTCTGTACATCAAAAGAAACAACTAAGGAAGGGAAGCGGAAACCCACCGAGTAACAAAAAATCTTTATCAGCTACACATCTGATGGAGGATAAATATCCAGAATTCAGAAAGAACTAAAAAAACAAAAAATTAAGAAAATAAACGACCAAAATAAATATGGTCGGTAGTCCTGAACAGAGACCTCTCAAACAAAGAAATAAAAACGGTTAAGAACCACCTTAAGAAGTGCTCAACATTCTTAGTAATTAGAGAATTGCAGATAAAAACCACTTTAAGAGTCCATATTACCCCAGGCAGCCAGGCTAAGATCAAAAGAACAAAAGACTCCAAATGCTGGAGAGGTTGTGGAGAAAGAGGAAATTGAACATAACATATGATCCACTTGTACCACTCCTTGGCATATACCCAAAGAACTCATCCTGCTGTAAAGATGCCTATACATCCATGTTTGTTCCTGCTCTCTTCACAATACCTAAAAAAAATGGAAGCAATCTAAATTTCCCTCACCAGACAAATGGCTAGTGAAAATGTGGTACATATATAAAATGGAGTTCTACTCAGCAGTAAGAGAATTATGAAATTATGAAACGTGCAGGTAAATGGATGGAAATAGAGTGTTATACTAAATGAAGTTACACAAATTCAGAAAATTAAGTGACATGTGTTCTCTTTCATTTGTGGATTGTAGCATCAATCCCTTATATGCGAGTATATAAATTCTGACTTAACACTAGGATCCAGGAAAATAGGAAGAATACATGGAGGTAAAGGAAATAAAGAACCTGAAAAAGAAATAGTAGGGAAGAGATGTGAACATGGGAGGTGAGGAAAGTGGGAGTGTTCAGCAGAGGGGAGAGGAGGGAGGGATATGCAAGGGGCCATGGTGTGTGTGGAGGCGGGAAGTCCCGAGAGGGAAGATGGTGGGTGGTGGGTGTTACTGGGGAGAGTATGGGAATAATGGTAGCACTGGGACTAGGAAGGGTGGAAGGAGACTAGATAGGAGAGAAAAAGAGTAGCGATAAAAGAGTAGAGATTCTTGGGTGCCTAGGAAACCCAGAGGGAAATGTGATGCCCTTGATACCCCGTTAGAAATTCACCTACAGTGTCTAAACATTAGTGGGTATGTATAAACAGCAGCTGCTTGGCAAGGAACACAGTGCCAGACAGAGGGGACCTCCCTTTGAGTGACTGGTAAGGGTAATCCAGGAGACTCCTAAAATAGCACAGGACTGATGCCCACTCAATTCCACAAGGGCCCAAAGGGGAGGAGAGAAATGGGTGGCCAGCCAACACTAGAATAAGAACTACTAGAGACTGATTGCTGCTGGGTGAGGAAGATTGTGCCTTGCATATGAACTTTAGTTGGGCTGACTAGACTCCAGTGGATGAATTTACACTGAAGGACATTTGGGTAAAAATGCCTGAATGGATAGGTCTTAACATGTTTGGAAGACTATATGAGGTCTGGTGGGGGTAATGGGGAGGCCCAAATGGGAGAGGGGTCTAAATTTGATTAAGAACTGTTATACTAAGTTACAGAAGCTCAATAAAAATTATTTAAAAAATAATAGTAAACCAATTTAAATGGTGTACTTAGTGATTATATACCAGTATAAAGTGAGAACCATTTCTGAAAGGAGGAAGAGTCTAACAAAAGATAATCAACATAATGCATCACAGTAATAAAATGAAAAGATAGCATATGATCTTCTCAAATGATGTGAATGAACAATTGAATTTAGTTTAACATCCCTTTATAATGCAAAAAATGCCATACATTAGTATGAAGAGAATACCTCAGCACAATAAATGCCATAAGCTAAAATCATATAAGCTACATAATACTAAAGGATCTGAGAGCTTTCCTCCTAAGATCAGAAACAAACTCACAATGCCCTCTTTTCATATTTTATTGAACATAATTTAGACAGTCTTATCATTAATAATTAAGAAACAATTAGAAATGATAACAGATGTTAAAGCTGTAATGAAATGCTTCTTCCAAATTGAAATTTTGAAGAAAACACTAATGATTTCATAGAGATAAAGAGACATATACAGACATACACATACACACGCAGACACACACACATACAGACATACATGAGAGAGAGGTGCAGAGAGAGAGAGAGAGAGAGAGAGAGAGAGAGAGAGAGAAGCAGAGAGAAGAAACAGAGAAAATTAGAACTTGAAAATCTGTCAGAAATTGAAGGATACACAATCAGTACACAAAATTCAGTTGAAATTCTGAAAATTAAAATTTTAAATTAGAAAAGATATTAGAAGAATAACTAAACCCATGAAAGCATCAAAAAGATAAAATAGTACTAAACTTAAACAAGGAGCTAAAATACTTGTATGCTGTAAGCGAAAACATTTTTTACTCTAATAAAGGGTGACATATGAAAGGAAAGCTGTATATGTTTACTTATTACTAAGTAAAAAAAATTAGCATGTCAGTAGTATTCAAAATTATGTTGGTATTCAATGTTATCCCTATCAGAATACCAGCATAGTTATAGAATAAATAGAAACTTATATACTGAAATTCATTAGGAACTCTCAAGTAAACATAACTAGCCAGAACATCTTTAATAAACAGTATGTGAATTCTTATGCATCTTCATTTTTTAAATATATGCCAAATGTAATGCAATCAAAATAGCATGATACTCACATAAGATAGACACATAGGACCCAATGGATAAGCCTCTACCAGGAAAACCATTGCATGTCCCATGACTGATACAGAGGAAAACAAGGTACCTTTTTGAGTTTCTTAGTCTTATTCATAAAAATAATTTATGAACAATCTCAAATGGGAGCTTTAGGACAATTCTATTAGAATTTTAAGAAAAATTCTGAGACAAGCATGCTGCAATCTCAGAGGATAATAGAGGGGAGAAAGAAAAAAATAAAGCCATGAAGCCTGCTGGTTTAGAGCCAGAATTTAAGTGAGAACAGTGTAAAACTAGTAACCACAGAGTGGAGAGAGGAAGATAACTTTAGAGAAAAGGTAAAGAAACCAAAAATGTTAGGGAGTTCAGAGCAGTAGGTAAAGCATACTTAGAAAAGAGATATAAAGAAAAAGACAGGTTATACTTTTCTGAATGTGAACCAACTTACAGAGAGCCACATGTCTATGGCCCAATCCAGAAACACTGTACTAGAGGGTCAGGGATTCAGGGCAGTAAAAGTTTCCCATCTCATTAACACACTAAGAATGCTGCTTACCTCTTTAGCATAACTTAATGGGTCCCTCTTCTAAGGGGTGGTCCTATAAGCAGGTGATTGGCAAGCAAAACAAGAAAGTTAAGGTTCCACCCATCCCAAAGATTCTTTCCTAGACCAGTTTTCCCTTAAGAAGCTTTATTTGTTGCAGTGATTTTTTACAAGCATATCAATATCTTTAATCAGATAGCATATAATAAATGATATTGGGAAATTACACAGTTACATGAAAAGAACATTTTAGAAAAAATAACTTTTAACCTTATGAAACTTATTGAATGCAGATCAAACACACATGAGGTAAACCTCTAAACTTTATATTCTTTTTCTTAGTAGTAATTTCAAGCATTTTACAATGTATTGTGATCATATTCAAACACACACAATCCCATTAACTTCTTATTATTCTCCAACTCCTAGTGATTCCTTTATTTCTTCAAAACTAGTACTCCTAAAATTTTGACTTTTTTGTGAAAGTTATGCACAGGTATTTCAGGTATCCACAGCTGCTGTGCTCGATTGCAATTGCACATCATATCAAGAAGACAGAGTTTTATCCCAGTCTTCCACTTCATCTGTTTCTAATAATCTTCCTACCTTCTTTTTCACAATATGCCCTCTGTCTTAGGTAAGGTGATATAGATTCTTATTTATGGATGAGTACTTGAGTCACTTGTTATCAGCACTTTGACCTGTTATGAATCTCTGCATTAAACTTTGCCCAGTGTACAAAGAAGCTGATCTGACCAAAGCTGAAAGTAGTAAAAGCCGATAGGTATAAAAATTAATACTTTAGAAGTCTTAGCATAAAATGTATGGGATATAACAACACCATTCTGCCTTTTCAGCCCTAGTTGTAAAATACCTCATTCACCAAAGGTCAAGCATCCTTCCCCACCTTCACTGTGCTCAATTAAGATAGGTGTCTTAATTCCATGGAATTTCCCTATCACAAAACAAAAGCTTCATTGTGCTTGCAAAAGTTAATTAAAAGACAGGTTATGTACATTTCATAGAAGTCATTCCTGCCATTACCATTTCTTTGGTTTACAAATGAAGAATTATTTCCTCAGGGTGGTCACTGGTGATGGGCTGGCTGGTCAAAGGTGGTAGACTAGTCATGGGCCCAGTGCTGGAGAATCAACATAGGTCAGAATGATATTATCTTAGGTCTCTGGAATAGGGGCAGGCCTGAATTAGAGTAGGCACACAGAACATGTCAGAACTCCATGCATGGTTGAAATTCAGGAATTTAGGGAAAAGCCTTTCTTGCCAAGGTGTTGTTTTCTGGTATGCCTTTACCAGTCACTCTGTAATCCAAGGAAGCCTGAAAGAGAAAGCAAAGAGGTAGAACTCTGGCTCCATTTAATGAGAAAAACCAGATCCAGTCGTTAGTTGGCCCACAATTTCATTTATATAAAACTGTTGCTTTAAAAAAAGCTTTTAAAAAAAACATTTCCAGAAGAAGTAAGGGCAGAAAATTAAAAGGAAGTGTTTTTAAGAAATTAAAGTATAATTTGCTTTTAACAGATTTGAAGTGTAATTTAATCCTTAACAATTAATCTTTAACTCTCCTTTTTGTTTATATATTAATTTT
>NW_008331140.1:2468699-2471869 GCF_000622305.1 Nannospalax galili
TTATGGATTGCACTTGGATAATGTAGAAAATGTCATGAGAGACAAAAACTTCTCTAAATTTTAAAAAAGAGGAAAAGATTATAGGTACATAAGCAGAACAATTATTTGTTTTGATGTTTAAACAGCTCAAGCAGTAAAGTTTTTTAAAATATTAAAAATATATGAACCAATTTCTAAGTGACCAAAGGAATGTACCCAAGTTTCTTTCATTTGCCGAAGTTTGTTAGGACAAACACATGGAGTTGGACTTCTCTAAAGATAATAACAACTGATTGACAGTCAGGACATGATTATATAATTTGTTGAGTTTGTCCTTGTGAAAATCAAGAAGAGAACTAGATCGTATGATGATTTTCTTCTTTGAAGGCCAGGTAATTATCTATGGGATCAAACGCTTTGAAATAAAAACAGGATGAGTTTGTCCAATACTAATGGAAATTTTAAATATAGGTAGTATTTGATAGCTATATAGGGCCAGTAGGTTAGTAAATTTAAGAATCAATTAGGGAATTTTTTGAAAGCAGAAATGGCAGCTACCTAATTTGACCAAAATACAACTCAGTGGGAGGAAACTCATGTGTGGTACTGGAAACATAGCCAAATACATATGACTGGAGAAGTCATAGACATTAGAGAACACCAGAAGACTGTCACATCCCTATACTAATGTAATTTCTTGCTATATTCAAAATATGCATCCTTATATATATTGACAAATATCCCAGTAACCACTCGTCAAAGTATCTTTTTTGTACAAGACTGAGACTATTAAAGATTACCACAACTGATGACACACAGACATTGTCTGTGAATTGCTCAATCCAAAGTGGCACATCTACAATGCAATCTTTACACCTAAGGCTAATGGAACATAGAACAAGGGGTAAAAAGAGGACACTAATGGATATCTCAGTACTAATTAATGAAGCTTCCTCACTACAGAGGGCCAGGAACTCAAAAGGTTACAAATGGCCAAGCATAGAGATTAAGAGTCTGCTGAATGCTGATCCTTGGACAGGACTCATATATTAAACTTCACTCACCCAGGACTCAGTGAGCATTGCTGAAGAGGGTGTGGAAAGATTGTAAGAGCCAAGGAGGCAGTGTATGGCCATATGGAAAGATTCCTGCAAGCTCCTGGGATCCTACTCATTTGAACCTATAGAAATGGTGTCACCCTGCAGAAGATTCATACAAACTCAAGCAGATAAAAACCTAGTACAGGACTAGGGAAATGGATACTGATAGGTAAAAAGTTGGCAGAGAGCAAGCGAATGGATGATGAGGCACCAAGGCACAGCTAAAACTCCATCAAAATAGGGTTTATTAGCAAAGGAACACATGAGACAGATACCTTCCGGGCAGGGAAAATGTCTGCCCAGGTCTTGAGCTGGGTCTTTTTAAAAGGGAAGCTTCTGCTTCTTGCAGAAGGTGGGAAGATTTTTTTTTTAAGTTGGGAGGGGGGAGTGGGAGAGCAAGACTGTTAAAACCTCTCCTCTTTAGAGATCAAAGGGGAAGCCTTCTGTGTTGGCCAAACAGTGGAGAAAAGTCTGCTTCTCTTGAGTTCAAACCAAATAGAATTTTACCCAACCAGTTTAGATGTCATTTGTATAGGTAATTAGTGGCCTAAAGAAAGAGTTAAGTTTCGAACCTTAACATTCCAGCTTTTTGTGTTATAGAATGGGGACACCGTTGTCGTCTTGCTACTTCCTGCTGGACAGGGTCGATGTGGGGGGGCATAGGCTGGATTAGGGGTCCACTAGGCAGCAGGGGTTGTCTCTCAGTGCATCTCAACATGGTCCTCAATGGTTGACAGGTGCTTGTGCACATGTGGAGGGAAGGAACGTAACAACTGATTAAAATTAGTAAGAGTTAGTTTTTTGGATTTGGTCCTGAAAATATCTGAAGAGGTAAGGAGCAATGGTTAGCACCAAGGTAATAGCTCATTTTTTTTTTCTTCTGCCAGGGCTGAGTATAGCAAGGGGAGAGCAAGGGGAGGATTTGGCTTTACCTCAGGCTGGGGAGCAGGAAGAGGTTGGGGATGGGTCCTAATCTCCTAATTGGAGGCAGTTTATCAGCTGTGATAGGATCAAAAGCTGCGGTGGAGGCGTGGAGATCCTATCCTGGACAGGAAGTAGTGTGTGTTCCTATCTCTGGAAATAGCATCCTATATAACATTACCCTGACATTATAACTAGAAAGAACTCAAGGAGTGATGGGGCTGGAACATAAGCAAACATAGAGCATCTGAGTATCAGAGAGGGAAATAACTCTATTTCAGAGAAAACAGGCTTAGAACCACAATGTAGAAAGGGGAGGAGTTAAGACCAGTAGAGATGGCATCTCAAGCCATAGAAGAAGTTAAAACTCAAAGTAATCCCCTTTAAAAACAGGCTCTAAACAATGTTAAAATTTAAACTCCCATTGTGTAGATCTGGTATTATTCACAAGGTTTTGGCCCTGGAGTACAGCAAATTTTCATCTGCTTCACAGGTCTAATCATCACAAAGTGTCAGCTCCCTTTGCACCTTGAAGGCAAATGGCTAGAAAAACTTTAAGTTCCCTTTAGAAACTAGCAAATACAGTATGTAAAACAGTAGGTATTTAAAATAGTCATTTTTAGAAATTAGCAAATACCATATAAAAGATGTTAAAATCCAAATAATTCCTTTAAAATTACCAGATAAAGATGTCATGTAAACAATGTCAAAACCTAAAAATAATTGCTTTTTAAAAAAAAATCTATAAATATGTCAAACAATGTAAAACTTAAAACAATCATCTTCTAAAAATGAGCAAATATACCATAGAAGTTAAAACTCAAAGTAATCCCCTTTAGAAACAGGCCCTGAACAATGTTAAAATTTAAAGACTCGCTCTACTTCCCTGGGCCTGCACAACCCACCAGCTTCTCTCCTGGTCCTAGGAGCCCTTGGGGACTCTTCCCACCCCATCTCCCTTTGCATCTCTGGGGTCATGGCTACCAGCTGCCTGAGACCAGCATCTTTCTTGGGCCCTTCTCCCAGGCCAGTCCAACCCCAAGAATTCCTGGGGACAGCATCTTTCCTATAGGGATCCAGACCTTAGGAGAAAGCCTGAGAGCATTTGATCCTCATCTGACTTGGGCCTCTGTGGGAACTCCTAAAGACAAAAGCAATCTGGCCACTCCA
>NW_008331140.1:2472623-2485458 GCF_000622305.1 Nannospalax galili
TAAATATACCATAGAAGAAATTAAAACTCAAATAATGCCTTTTAGAAACAGGCCCAAAACAATGTTAAAATTTAAACGCCCATTATGTAGATTTGGCATTATTACCTTAGTTTGAACTAGAAATGCATTGTTTATTCTATGACATCATCAAGAAATGAAAACAAAAATAAACTGTAAGAGAATCGTAGGCATCCCTGGTACCAGTAGATTAGGCTTGATATTAAAGAAGAAAGTACCCTCAGATATATATGTATATGTGACCCAAATAGAAAAGCAAATTAAAGAAATCCATGGTTCTCACCAACCATTGTAGCTGTGAATGTAAAGCCAAGTTCTCAGGAGCTCTTAGTTTGTAGACAGAAGCTATGCTGGAAAGGAAACTCATGAGGGCAGAAGAAGGAACAGGGCATATAAATCAGTGTTTGTTGGTCTGAAAGCATGTGGCTTGCCTGAGCAGTGCCTGTGACCTTTTATGTATAGTGAAATTTAAAATGGTTATGTCTAGTTAGAAAAGTAGGCGCCTGAGTACCATTCGCTTGATGCCTAAGAGGGCCTAAGATCAAAAGTTGAGCCCCTTTGTCTGAGAAAAAATTTAGGAGAAAAAAGGCTTTTAAAACGTTTTTCCTTTGTCAATGGGGCAAGCCGCCTGAAATTCTTTAAATGTTCAGCAAAGTTTCCCAGCTGGTTTAGGCTAGTTGGGTCAAAATGGGGAGAAAGGGTACCCTAAAGGGTTTTTAGCCAAATTTATAAGAGAATTTAAGAATGGGCCCAGCTGAAACATCATTTCATTAGAATGTTAAAGAAAATCCCCAGGGCAGGCAAGCTGTCAATCTTGGCAGCTGCCTGGAGGGGGTGAATAGCAGGAAGGGAAAAAAGCCTTGGGGTCATGCAGGTTTAAAGCATGCATGGAAGGTCAGACACTAGGCAGGCTGGCAGGCAGGCACACAGGAGGGAGTAGAAAGCTTTAGTATGTGGGGGGAGAGAGGAGAAGGATACAGAGCATTTGTATGTGTTGGATTGAACGGTATCAGAAATCATCCAGAGTAAAGTGAGGAAGAAAGGCAGTGGAAGAGGATAAAGACAGGAAAAAGGACGGAGGACAGCAGACCTTGCTGCCCATGGCAAACGGGGTGGAGGGGGCAAGATGCCGGTGGTGAGCAGCCAGTGGGGGAACTGAGATAGGGAACTGATGAAGCAGGTCCATCACGGAGACCACAGTGCTGTCTGGGAGTGGAGAAAATCAATGGGAAAGGAGATCAAAAGAAGTAGGCAAGGCAGAGTGTTCCCAGTGAGGAGAGCCAGAAAGAGGTGAGAGCAAAGCAGAGGGCTGGGGAGAGGAGAAGAGAGAAAAGAAGTGTACCTGAGAGCCAAGTTAGTGGCATTGGAGAAGTCCAGGCAGGCCCCTTGAAGTAAGAACTGGGTTTTGGCACCATCTGATAGGTAAAAAGTTGGCGGAGATCCAGCGAATGGAGGATGAGGCACCGAGGCACAGCTAAAACTCCATCAAAATAGGGCTTATTAGCAGAGGAACACATGGGACAGATTCCCTTCCAGACACGGAAAATGTCTGCCTGGGTCTTGAGCTGGGGTCTTTTAAAAGGGAGGCTTCTGCCTCCTGCAGAAGGTGGGAAGATGTTTTTTTTTTTTAAAGTTGGGTGGGGGCGGGGAAGTGGGAGAGCAGGACTGGTAAAACCTGTCCTCTTTAGAGATCAAAGGGGAAGCCTGCTGTGTTGGCCAAACAGTGGAGAAAAGTCTGCTTCTCTCGATTTCAAAGGCCAAGGTGCTTATCAGCTAGGTTCCCTTTTCTCAGGAGCATGAGAAGTCCTTGGGATCCTGTTGGTGAGGGGGCGGGGCAATCTGAACCTTAACATTGATGACCTCTTCGTCCCTCATTGACCTGCCTGTCCCTCACTGTCCTACCCATTCCTCAGTGATCTGTCCCTCAGTGACCTGCTCCTCCAGTAACTTGTCCATCCCTCAATGTCCTACCTGTCCCTCAGTGTCCTACTTGTTCCTCAGTGACCTGCCCGTCCCTCAGTGATCTGCTCCTCCTTCGAAAAAAAAGCCTTGGGGTCATGCAGGTTTAAAGCATGCATGGGAGGTCAGACACATGGTGGGCTTGCAGGCACTTGGCGAGGAGTAGAAAGCTTTTGTATGGGAGGGGGAGAGAGAGGAGAAGGATACAGAGCATTTGTATGTGTTGGATTGAACGGTATCAGAAATCATCCCGAGTAAAGTGAGGAGGAAAGGCAGTGGAAGAGGATAAAGACAGGAAAAAGGATGGAAGACAGCAGACCTTGCAGGCCCATGGCAAAGGAGAGGGAAGGGGGCGAGATGCCGGTGGTGAGCAGAGATAGGGAATGGATGAAGCAGGTCCATCACGGAGACCACAGTTGCTGTCCTGGAGTGGTGAAAATCAATGGGAAAGGATATCAAAAGAAGACACAGGCAAGGCAGAGTGTTTACAGGAGGAGAGCCAGAAAGAGGTGAAAGCAAAGCAGAAGGCTGGGGAGAGAAGGAGAGAGGAAGCGTACCTGAAAGCCAAGTTAGCGGCATTGGAGAAATCCAGGCAGGTCCCTTGAAGTAAGAAACAGGTTTTGGCACCATCTGATAGGTAAAAATTTGGCGGAGAACAAGCGAATGGATGATGAGGTACTGAAGAACAGCTAAAACTCCATCAACATAGGGTTTATTAGCAAAGGAACACATGGGACAAATTCCTTTCTGGGCAGGGAAAATGTCTGCTCAGGTCTTGAGCTGGGGTCTTTTTAAAAGGGAGGCTTCTGCTTCTTGCAGAAGGTGGGAAGATTTTTTTTTAAGTTGGGAGGGGGAAGTGGGAGAGCAAGACTGTTAAAACCTGTCCTCTTTAGAGATCAAAGGGGAAGCCTTCTGTGTTGGCCAAACAGTGGAGAAAAGTCTGCTTCTCTTGAGTTCAAAGGCCAAGGTGCTTATCAGCTAGGTTCCCTTTTCTCAGGAGCATGGAAGTCCTTGGGATCCTGTTGGTGACGGGGCAGAGCTATCTGAACCTTAACAGATACCCAACCCCCATCTTAGTTGAAGAGGTATTGTCAAATGATTACTGCTGGGTGAGAAAGAGCTGATTTTCCTGAAGTGAGGGACTCTAGATAAACAGTAGAACTCAGTAGATGAACTTGCACTGAGGAATGTCTGGGGACACTACCTTGACAAAATAGGCCTTAACACAAATGACAGAATGCATGAATTACAGTGGGTAGGTTGTGGGAGGATGCCAGCAGGGAAGTGGGAATAAAGATGATTAAGATTGATTGCCCTGTATGAAATACACATTCAATTTAAGAAATATAAAAAATAGAGCCAGGCGTGGTGGCGCACGCCTGTAGTCCCAGCACTTGGGAGGCAGAGGCAGCCGGATTTCTGTGAGTTCAAGGCCACCCTGGTGTATATAGTGAGTTCCAGGACAGCTGGGGCTACAGGAAGACCTGCTTCAAAAAGACAAAAAATAAAATAAAATAAAATAATTTAAAAAAATCTTTTCATTTTTACATCCTTTGACCATTTTCGCTTACTATCTTACTACCACAATTCATACATAACATTAACAATAAATTAACCATCTATTCTAAAAAACTTTTTACCATGCCTATCATCTTATGATTTTCTAATGACAGATTAATATTTGATTCTACAATTGTGAACAGTTAACCAATTTAACCAAATAAGATAAAGATAGAATTTCTAGGAGTGTACACAAATAAACCATAATTAGAATATAAACAGTATAATCAAAATTAATAATATTTGAACAAACAAAATGATTTTTAGTCAAATTTGAATTACTTAGTTTAAGCCATTTGCACTCTTTAAAGCCAGAAAATAAGCCATAATGAGAATTCAAACTGTATAATCTGAATTAAAACCATTTGATCAAATAAAACGTTTATAGTCCAACTTTTATCAGCTAAGTTTAAAACAGGACATTTTATGTTTATTTTTTTAATTTTTTTTAACTACAGGTTATAGCCCCAACTGGCTTGGAACTTGCTATGTAGACCAATCTGGCCTGGATCTCACAGAGATCTGCCTGCCTCTGCCTCTTGTGTGCTGAGACTGTAGATGTGTGTCACCACAACTGGTTCAAACCAAAACATTGTTTTTTGATCTTTTTGAGACAGGGTGTCCCTTGTAGCCTCAGCTGCTCTAGAACTTGCTATGCAGACCAGGCTATGCAGACCACAGGGATCTTGCCTCTGCTTCCCAAGTGCTGGGACTAAACATGCATACCAGAACAACGCAGTTCAAATAAAACTATTTTAAAATGGGTTTCCAAAAGATTGTAGAGATTGTAATATTTTTTATTAAATTAAAATGATAAAAATATTCTCTGTTATGCTTGGGCTAGTCAGGAGCTAGCTTGTTACTTATTTTAAGGCATCTCAAACTTAAGGGTGGCTCCCTTAAGTTTGTGAGGATTTTTAAATTTTACTAAATTTTACTAAAGTTCATTCTCTATTACCTTAAGACTACAAAGGGAACAAGCTTGACTCTTATTTTCAGGGAGTCACAAGCTTATGAGTGATTCCCCTAAGTTTATGGGGATATTTAAATTTTTACTTCATCTAGGGTGATAAAAACATTTTTTCTTGTCTAAAGCTAATGAGAGTGTTGGTTGTCTCTTCTCCTTTGTCTCTCAAGGCAAAATAGATACCTTAAGTCAATTTCACCATAAAATCTTCATGTCACAAAAATAAGTAATAATAATTTATGTTGATAATATTATATTAGTTAGCTGTTCTCTAGGCCATAGTGTTTTTGATAAAGACCGGTTTTTGTCTTCCTCATGGCAGTAACTTAGTGGGAAAGTCTGTCTCTTGAGCATTGAAAAGACATTTTGAGATTTACAAAGCTTGTGTCTAGGGGCTAGAGAGATGTAGTTAAGAGCACTGGCTGCTCTTAGAGAGAACTCAGTTTAATTCCCAACACTCTCATGGTAGCTAACTGTCCATAAGTCCAGTTCCGGGATAATCCAATGCCCTCCTCTGACCTCTGCACCCATTACACATGAGTATACTTGCATACATGCATGCACACTCATATACATAAATTAAAAATAATAAAACATTAAAAAAAAAACTTGTCTGAGGTAGGAGTGCCATCCCCATCTCCAGTGCCAGCTCTTCTGTGGAGTTCAAAACATCACATAATAGGTCCCTATTGTTCAAAAAAGGCACCTGCTTCTTTTAAAATTGAATCTAAAATGTCTTGGGTTGGGAATGAGAAGTGACAAAAGTCAGAACATTTGATTTTGAAGGGCCTCTCTTTGATATCTCTAAATTGCTTATAAATTCATGAGCATATGGTAGTTAGCACTCATACTCAAAGGGAATCAAGTCAACAAATGCATCTGCCTTTACTATCTCATAACTTCAGTTTCTCTCTGGCTATATTTGGAGTGAAAAGATGTTTGAAGGTGTATACTCACAGTTACTTAGCTTTTTTTTCTGTAAATGAAGGCAAACTAAATTGTCATATGATTTATAATGATATTTCTTATTTGAAGCCATGTGTTTCTGTGGTTAAAGTTCAGCCCATGCTTGAATAGAGAAAACAAAAGATCTGAGTCTAGTGGATACAAGCTATGCATGTTCTCTTACACCATCTAAATTTCCTTGCTTTGCTCTCTAGGGCTTTCTATTTCTTCCCTGGTGCACAGCCATGAGGAGAAAGACCTTGCTAGATGTAGCTGCTTAATCTCATTAACAAGAGTTGAATTTTCCTCTATGTGATCCTTTTTTATTAGCACCCCTAAAGGAGGTAGAGCCTATCTGAAAGAGTCATGCTCATCAATGTGGCTTGTAATACCCTGAAACCTTAATGAGTTTTTGTTTAACTTAATTTTTACCTGGTTAAATTGAAATTATCTGTGAAGTTCCCAACATTCATAAATCTTCTGGAGTAAATATTGGCCATGCATGAATTGAAAAAGTCAATAAACTTCTAATTATTGTAAGCTAAGGACAGTATTAAGACTCTTGTTAGCTAAATTAATAAATTTCCTTAAACTTTCCCTTTGACCACTTTTTTTTTTTTTTTTTTTTTTTTTTTTTTTTTAGTAATTTGTAGGCAAACATGATAGCACAGCGGGTGAATTTCTCTTTTAACCCGGAAAAATTATGACACCAAGATAGTAAAAGTGTTTCGAATCTCAGAGACAGGCCTGGAGATGCAGAGCAAACAGAGCCTGAATTTTTATTGAAGCACATGCCAAATCAGGTACAATACTTTTATTGCCTTTTGCCCCAGGGAAGGGATCTCCATGGAAGGCAGGAGAATGAGTGGAGGAGGTTCATGAGGTTCTATAGGATGTAATATGTTTGTTAGTATACCTTATTGTCTCTAGATAATATTGCATATTTGCATTAATCTGATTACAAGCAGCTAAATGATTCAGTTGTACTGTTTATAGGAATTAGCTTATTTGGTTTTCAGTTTTCCCCCAAGATTCTGAATTAAGTGTCCCTTGGTTGGGATACCAGAGAGGATATTTTTGAACAACATTCAATGGCTCACAAATCTGCTTTGATGATGCCTTACTTCTACTTTCTTTAAGTAAATTAATTAATTGACACGAATGCATGCAAGACTTAGAAGACAAAAAGATCCCCATAGTAAAAGCAGAAAGATGAAAATTAAAGTGAAAGTTTGAGCACATTTCCTTGTAATTCAGGATTAGTAAAGAAGATAAAATAAGAAGTGAATATAGAAAGCCTTGGGCTTGTTGTCATATGCACTGCCCCGTATATGACTGAGTACTTCCACAAAGCCCCCTTTCCTCAGCAGGACTTTTCCAGGCACCTATCCATGAGTGCTCTGGTACATGCTCTCAAGGAAATCCTTGTACTCATTGTCACATAATTAAATATATGAATAAGACATTCTATATTTCCCTCTTTCCTTCATGTGTTCTGGGCTGCTGATTTTGAGTTCGAAGTAAAGCACCTCTTGCTCACACAAGTCACCATAATGATGTGTTTCTACCCCAGCATTAAAATTACTTGGGAATTTCATTCAAAAGCATTCCATGTACACAATTCTTTTTAAAAGTACACTCAATGTTTTGGATCTATGGCAGCAGGATCATGTTGCTCTTTGGTTCCCATTTATCCTGCCTAGCTAGTCAGAGCCTGACTACTAATTCATCCTTTTCCTGCTCAGGGACTAGGCCAGGACTCGTTAATGGAGAGATCCTGAGTAGCCTGGTACATCAGTCAGAACATGCCCACATGCAGAGAATCCACTGCTTATGAATTACTCTGTAAATAATTAGAAGTCATAATGAGCTGCTCATGTGCTCCAGAATACCCTGGCAAGCTAGTCAGATAGCCACCCACTCCATGACCATCTTCTGATCTTGGGGAAATGCTGCTGGAAAATTTGACTAGGTATATAAAGCTCTGCTCCAATTTGAGACTAGCCTGGTAAATTACCTAGAAGAAGTCCTTTTTCCTGCAGTCTTCACACTCACATTCCTACTATGGTGATGCACCTCACATACTGGACTACTTGGAACAATCCCAACACCTCCCTCCCCCCCCAAAACCTAAAGTTAGAAACTGATAACTCCCCTTTCATACATGATAATTTATCAACCAAGCTACAACACTGAAAACAGAGCCAAACTTCAACTTAACAAAAAGAGGCTGGAAATTAATATCAGACACACAATCAAAAAAAAGAAGTCCATATTGCCAGGTGACAATGCAAAAACACAAGTAATAAGAAAAACCAGGATAACATGTTCTCACCACATCCAACCAGTCCTACAGAGGTCTTCTACAATGAGAACCCCAGGAGACAGAACTTAAAAGAACAATCATGAACATTATCAAAAATTTCAAGGATTTTAAAGAACACACAAATAAACAACTTAAAGAGCTCAAAAGTGATAGGAATCAACACCTAATCCAAGCTCAAGTAGTTAAAAAATGTGACTTAATGAAATGACAAGTAAAATTCAGGATTTTTAAAGTATATTCAAGAAAGAGATAGACATATGGAAGTAAATTCACCCTAAAATGAAGGTGAAATTGAAAAAACTAAATAATACTATATGAAATGACAGAAGAAAGTCTCATTAGCAGAATGAATCAAATGGAAAACTTAATACAAAAAGTGGAATACAAAATTGGAGAATTGGACTCCTCAAATATACAAAAAAACATAAAAATAAAAAACTCCACAAGAATGAAATAATGGAATATGCAGGAGCTGTAGGACACCATGAAAAGACCAAATCTATTAATCATAGGGATAAAGGAAGTAGAATCTCTGGTCAATGGCACTGACTAGACTTTCAACAGGATACCAAAAGTTGCAAAATGGATTCACAGCAGAATATTTTCCAGACTTTCAAAGATCTCCAGTGAATGCTGCTTAAATAATTCAGAAAGATAAAAAGAGGAAAATCTTCCAAACTCATTTTACAAAGCCAGAGTTACTCTAATAATCAAACTAGGGAAAGAAAGAAAAAAAGAAAACTATTGGCCCATATCCAATATTATCATAGATGCAAAATGTCTCAATAAAATACTTGCAAATTGCTTATAGGCATATTGCAAAAAGATCATCAAACAAGATCAAGAAGTAATTCAGAGATTCAGGAATAGCCCAAAACATGTAAGTCATTAAATGTAAAAAATCATGTAAATATACATAAAGACAAAAAGCACATGATCATCTCAATATACATAGGAAAACCCTTTGACACAATCCGACATTGCTTTCATGGTAAAACTCCTAGAAGGAATTGGAATTTAGGGAACATATCTCAGCATAATTAAGGTTATATACAACACTCACAGCATTCCAATTAAAATCAGTAACCAGAAAAGACTGTGCACTATCCCACTCATTTTTGATATAGTGTTTGAAAACTTAGCTAGCGTAACAAGACAAGAGAAGAAAATTAGAGACATTGAAAGACATCTACATATCCTTATTTGCAGATTCTATGATATTATACATACTAGATCCCAAAATTTTGACCATAAAATTTCTAGAAATAATCAACACTTTCACTGAATTGGCAGGATACAAAATCAACTTCCAAAAATTACACTGCAAATATTTCCCATTATTAAGAAATCAGAGAAAGAGATCATATACACAGTCCCATCCACAATGCCTAAAAATACTCTAGAAATAAACCTCCCCAAAGACATAAAAGATCTACACATTGAAAATTTTAAAGAATTAAAGTTAAGAGTAAGGAAACTACTGAAAGATGGAAAGACCTCCATTCTCATAGATTGATAGAATTAATACTTTAAAAGCAGCTACCAAAAGTAAATATAGAAGGAAAGTAATCCCAGTCTAAATACCCATGACATTTTACATAGAAATAAAAAAAAGTCCACCAAATTTGACCCCATGTTGGCAAATCCTTTGATCTTTGATTTCTTATTCCTATCCCTGCCACCTAATCTCCATTGTGTATATATTTTTATGTAAAGTGCTTCAAGTTATTTCTGGAAAGATGTGTTAAAAATTGCCTCTCTTTGGAATTAAAAAGAAAATAAAAGAAAACCCTTAAAATTAATGTGGAGGTACAAAAGATCCTGGACAGCCAAACAATTCTGAGCACAATGAACAATGTTGAAGGGATTACCATACACAATGAACAATGTTACCATACCAGATTCCAAACTATATTACAGATCTATAATCATAAAAGGAGCATGACATTGGCACAAAAACAGACCAATGGAATAAAATAAAAGAACCAGATAAGAATGGATGCGACATTATCCACCTGATGTTTGATGAAGGTGCCAAGAACATTCGCTAAAACAAAAATACCATCTTCAACAAATAGCATTGGAAAAACAATATCTCTACAGGTAAAAGAATGAAATTAGGCTCATATCTAACACCCTGTATAAAAGTCAACTTCAGATGGATCAAAGATTTCAAAGTGCAACTTGAAAAGATGAAAGTCGTAGAAGAAAACATAAGTAGTCACTTACAGGATAAGGACTTTCTAACTTGGACTTCAGTTGTTCAAAAATTAAGGTCAGCAATCTATAAGTGGAACCACATTAAACTAAAAAGCTTCTGTACAACAAAGAAAACAACCACTGGAGTGAAGTGGTAATCCACAGAATTGGAGAAAGCCTTCACAACTAGATATCTAAAAGAGGATTAACAATCCAGAATATACAAAGAACTAAAAAGAACAAAGACAAAGAATGAAGAGAACAAATGATTCAGTTAAAAATGATGTGTCCTTATGAACAGAAAGTTCTCAAAGGAAGAAATAAAAACCCACAAGAAATACCTTTAAAAGTGTTCAAAATACTTAATATTAAGGAAAATGCAAACCCAAAGTACTTATAATCACCCCAATCAGAATGGCAAAGGTCAAGAGAATGAATGACACCAAATGCTGGGGAGGGTGTGGGGAAAGAGGAACCAAACGAATATATCCAGTATGTAAATCAGTGTGTGGAATTCTTAAAA
Organism: Nannospalax galili; assembly: GCF_000622305.1. Taxonomy (NCBI): domain Eukaryota; kingdom Metazoa; phylum Chordata; class Mammalia; order Rodentia; family Spalacidae; genus Nannospalax; species Nannospalax galili. The sequence goes on from NW_008331140.1 coordinate 2,483,121, forward strand.
CACTAAAAATATATTAATCAGATGATCAGACTCTACTACCCCTTAACATGTACTCAATGTACTCAGTATCCTGGTACAGAGATGCTTGCTCAGCCATGTTTCTTGTTGTTTTTTCACAATAGCTAAGAAATGGAAACAATCAGAATGTCCCTCAACCAATGAGGTGATAATGAAAAAGTGGTACATATCCACAATAGGTTTCTACTCAGTAGCAAAGAAAATAAAATCATGAAATTTTCAGGAAAATGGATGAAACTAGGAAGTCATATTAAAACGAAGTAACACCGGCTCAGTAAAACACGCTATGCTTGCTTTCTCTCATATGTGGATACTAGATTCAAATACCTAGATTTGAGTGTATATACTGTTATATAACTGCAGTAGCCAGGAAAATCAAAATAAACAATGTTGGTAAAGGGGAAGAAGGAGCTTGAGAGAGGGGGATAGTAGGAGACATGTTATCAGGAGGAAAATGGGAGCTATTTTAAATAACGGTAGAATACAGAGTGCTATGTAAGGTTAAAGAGAGGAAAGAGAAATAATGCTGAGGTGGTGTGAAAAAACAGAGATAATCGTATTAGCTCAACAGCCTACTGAGAAAAGTACATGCAATGTATTTATATGTGCATTTGCGTAGTTGAGGGCTCTTTAACAAAAATCACAGTGACAGTAAAGAGAACCTTCACTTCACTTTGTGTTGTTTGTCAGTGCGGTAGTTTGAATGAGATTGTCCCCTGTAGGTTCCAAGTATTTGAACATTTTGTCCTCAGTTGATGGTGCTGTTTGGGGAGGTCCTAGAAGGTGTGGCCATTGGGAGGAAGCACATCACTGGGGGTGGGCTCAGAGAGTTCCTAAGGCTTGTTCTATCTTCAGAGGCTCTCTGCTTCCAGTGCCTGCTTAAAGATGTGAGAGCATAACCTTTTCTCCTACTCCAGCCCCCTCTGCTGCCATGCTTCCCCACCACAATGGACCCTTGTCCCTTGGAAACCATAAGCTAAATAAACTCTTCCTTTTGTAAGTTCTCTTGGTCATGGTGTTTCTATCACTGCATAAGAAAAATAATTAATACAGTCAGGATAGGCCAAAGACTCCCAAAATAATATTGGCTACTGCCACAGATCTTGATTCTCTCCCTGAATTGTAGGGAAGACCCTATTTCTGAAGACATGAAGTTCTTTGGACACAGGACTTGGAGCAGTTGAGCTGGAATTGACTTGGAAACTTCCTCATTGAAGAGTAACTCTCATAGTATCAGAATATGCTATGAAAGCTGGCAAAGGAGCTAACCAATCCCTGGTGGTACCACCAAGCTATATACAGTCTATAAGTGAAAATAGGGACTGGCCAAGCAAACTATCTGCATTGGAGAAAATTATCTTGAGTGCAAACAGCTGCTGTGTAATTGGACTTAAAGTCCACTCAATGGGCAGGAACTCATATATGGTACTATAAACATAGTTAAAGTAGACATGGCTGGAAATGGGATAAACTCTAAAGAAAATCCTACTTCTGTCACATTCCTAGACCAATGTAATTTCTTGCTGCATTCTAAATATGTATCCTTATAGTTACAGACAAGTGTACTTCTCACCAGTCATCAAAGAAGCTTCATTTTTGCAACTGATGGAGATTACTAGAAAGTTTGACAAACTCTTCAGTTGCAGAGAGTGTCTGTGAGATGCACAGCCCTACATGGCACATCTACAATACAAACTCTACACCTAAGGCTCAGGGAGCTTAAGAGGTGGCCAAAAGAATGTAAGATACACAGGCACAAGATCCCTGATGCTACTTAAGAAATTCTAGACATTATAAGGAAGCTACACCAATGAAATCTCCACAATATAGCAGTCTAAGAAATTCTCCATTTAAAGCAAAACCAGTTGCATACTAGTATTCATGGGGAAATCTCAAGATGAAAATATACATGCAATTAATGAATGCTGAGCGGAGAGAGAATGAGTTTTCTCCAGGGACTAGTTCCCTGTGACATTGTCTAACTAATTGTGTGGCCTTAAACAGAGGTATATAGGAGCACCACTGAATGAACTCAGTAACACACACAAATGCATATATATATATATATGAATATAATGATCAATGAAGGGAATATGAAATTGAGTGCAAGTAGGGGGTGTGGGAGGATTTGGAGTTGGGGCACTGAAATGGATGGAATTGATGCAAAGACTATACTCATGTTAATTGTCACAAAAAATTTAAATTAAAAAATTACACTCAGATATTTCTCTGTTTACAAGTTTTCAATTAGGGATGAGGGAGCTCTTATGTTTTGCCTATATTGCAAATATTCACATGAATTTATAAATGCGTGATTGAT
>NW_008331140.1:2485653-2514259 GCF_000622305.1 Nannospalax galili
AATATTTTATAGAAAAGAAGCTTACTTTTTGAAAAGAAAGGAAAAAAGCACAGATTTAAAAAATATTGTTTGAATCAAGAACATCTAGACAGTTTCTGCTATAACAACAACCTATGGGCATAAATACAAATGCTTGGAAGGTAGTTTAGCAGGTGTATCACAGCCATCTAACAAAACACCTATTGTTTATGTTTTTATAGCAGATGGAATCCCACTGAAATGGGCCAACAGCCCATGTTAAAAGTATTTGGGAGCTCTTATCTAATCCCTAAGAATTTTAGGGTTACCTCTTCAGAGAGGGGGGAATGTTAGAGTAGCAAAAGGCCCATAAAAAGATGCAAGAATGATACAGTGCTGACCAACTTCCACATATTTTTCTCCATACCTTAGGCATATTTAAATTCACTCTCTGAAAATCTATGAGGAAATTATTACTGCTATTCTTGTTTATAGTTGAGATGTGTGATGCATAAAATGGTTAAGAACCTGGCACATTGTGTGCCACAGCACAAATATGGACTTCAGAGGAAAAAAATTGCAGGATCAATTCTTTCTTTCCAGCATGCGAGTTCATGGGATTGAACTGAGGTCATCACATTGGTGGCAAACATATTTATACCCACTGAGTGTTTTTACTATGTGCCAGTACCACTTCATTATAATATTGTGAGCTCAGAATTGTTCTCTATTTCTTCTAGATGAGGGTCCTAACCCTATACTGTAGAAAGGTTCATTTTCCAAACTTTAGGAAAGTTCATAAAGCAAGAAAATAGATGAACAAAGATTGATAGGCATCCATGATCAATATTTCCACATATTGTCTTTGCCTTCGTGTTTGGAACAGAAACAGTAATCCAGGAATAAGAATTGGTGTATCAGTTGCTGCATTGTAAAGAGAGCATAATATTTCACTTTTATAATGAAATAAATTTCTGCAATTGTTTATTTCCATGTTTGATGCCATGAAACAGATTTTATAGCTTCCTAAACTTGTTTTACTGAGTGTCTTAATATCTATTTGCATATGTACAAGATCATCCTACAACCAAATAAAAAGTGAAGAGTTAAATTGTTCTGCTTAATACAAATGAAGGCACTGATTTTTCTCAAGGGAAGAATAGTAAAAACTGGCAAGGTAACATTTTAATGATGGGGATAACTAAACAACTTTTACATATTTCAGCTATTCATTCAGGTATCCTACTGAAATTTTGGGATAGTAAAATTCTTAGAAGCTATGTTTTAAATGTAGCTTGATTCTGAGCAGAGTAATTCCAGCATAGACATGTTGGTAATTTGAAAAAAAAATTTTAGAATTCTCTAGTGTAGATGAACACAGGGCCTTAAGATCATGTGGGGAACAGTTTTTGTTAGTTGCATGTTTACTTCACATGTAATGTAATTTTATACTTAAAAATTCTACCTGAAAACATGAATGGCTATATGTTACCCACATGTAGACACTCACAAAAAGGCAAAAAGTTAACCACATTTACTATAGTTTATGAGAAATAAGAGGTAAACCCTGAAGGAAAGAGGCTCAGAATAAAATTTTTTGTGCATTAGACACTACTATGAGCATGCTGTTATAGGATTTGACAATCACAATTGTGTCTTTCCACAAAGTCAGAATTTGTTGTATAACAATTTAATAAACTATTAATTTGCAGCAATTGTTAAGTAGTTCAACTATCCTTGGTAGCCTGTGACTGCAAATAGATGTTGGTTTCTATCTCTGATTTTAATTAATAAATTTACTTAGTTTTAGTTTTATGTGTTTGAGTGTTTTGTCTGCATGCATGTAAGTGTGCAAGTGTGCAATGCCTAAGGAGATCAGAAGAAGGTATCAGACTGCCTGAAACAGGAGTTACAGTTGATTGCTAGCTTCCAGTTAGTGCTGGGAACCAAACCCAGGTTCTTTGTAAGAGGAGCCAGTACTCATAACTGCTGAACCATCTCTTTAGCTCCACACATGTTTTTTTCAAATATTAATGCCTAGTATTAACTCTCTGATTACATAGTACACATCACATAGGAACACAATCTATCATCTATCTATCTATCTATCTATCTATCTATCTATCTATCTATTATCTATCTATCATCTATCTATCTATCTATTATCATCTATATACATAGATATATATATATAGAGAGTGTGTGTGTGTGTGTATCTATCATCTATCATCTATCTATTATCTATTATCTAACTATCTATAATCTATCTATCTATCTATCTATCAATCATCTATCTATCATTTATCTATCATCTATCCTCTTCAACTAGCGTGTAGGCATCAAAATGACTATAAAGGATGCAGCAGTCTTGAAGGGATTTCAAATAGCCCTTTGTAAAAACAATCTGGGGAGCATAATACGGATGCAAATAGAGTCTATGCGGAAATAAGATAACAACTGTGCTGGGAGAATAAGGCCATTTCCAGGTCCACAGTTAAGAGAAGACTATAGAAGCACTGAATGGGGACTAGGAGTCTACTATAGCCAAAGAGAGGGATGAGTACAGATGGACGAATGGTCATATGGATGGACAACATAACCACCCGGATGAATAGACATATGAACAGATGGAAATTCAAGTGGGCTGTATTACCAGTGAGAACTTAGCTTAGCTAAAACCCATGGGACAGAAGATCTTTTCCTCTAGGTCCTTTGGCAAATACATCAGGGGGTTTTACACAACTTAGAGTAGGGCACAGCCTGATCTCCATAGAGAAGCAGGATTAAATTTGAAATAGCTAGTCTTATTTTTATTAGGAATATATGTTTCTTATAGTTTTGAGTGCCTTTTTCAATTTTAGTTAACTCCTACTTAATTTAATACCTCTTGTTGCAGAATCAGCGCATGAAAATTAGTTTTAAAAAGTTTCTTTTCCACTTAGTTTGTTGTATAAAATGGATTAGTTTTATTCCTCATGGCTGATTGGAATTTCTAATATAACTGAATCAGGATAGAGGGAATGAGAGTGACTAATGCTAAAATTTTGCTTTTATTTTCAAATCTGTTTTGGTGGTTATTACTATTATTCTCCTCCTTCCTACTTTAGACAGGTCACAAATCTGGTCTGCTAAGACAAAGTTGGCAATATCAGTTCTCCATATGTTATTGGCAACATTTTCTAATCAAAATAAAAATTACAAAGAATAAATTAATATCTTTCACCAAGTTACTACACTATTGACTTTGCAGTTGGTTTTAGCTATCAAGTTTCCTGCTAGTATGTTAGCAGTGTATTCTGCCTCTGTCTTCTCTGATGACTGATCTCTAGACTTCTATGTCAGCTTCTTCCCTCCAGTCAGCCTTATCTGCAACCAACCTTTTCAAATTGATTTTTTAAAGTAAAATGTGGGAAACTTGAAGTTTAGAATTTCTGGATGTGATGATTTAAGTTCTTGAAAATATGTATCATGTTCCTTATTTGAAAAGTACTGTTACTAATTTACACCAAGTTCTTAATAAGGATATTTTCTGTACATACTGAATGTTTTCAGGCCTTATAAAATAAATTCTCTGCTATTAGCTGAGGTTAAGAGGGCATTCATTTGGTAAATTAAAAAAATTAATGTTTTAAAAGATGTACTGTGTTTGGTTTGGACAGAACTTACATGCATAACTCTTGATTATGTAAGTATCTCACATTAGCATAACAGGAGCGTATTCCATTATACATAGGTCAGTCTTGCTTGAAAATGAACCACCCTCCTCATGAATATTGAATATATTTTGATGACTTTCTAAATAAGACCATTTTATTACAAGTTCATCTATATCAATACTTTGCACTTAATGGTTTAACTTATGACTAGTCATAGAGAATGTATTGAGGTAAAGTGAATGTTGAGATTTATTCTGTTATTTCTTTTATGTCTTGCTCTGTCTGCTTTTCCTTCTTGCTCTGTCTGCTTTTCCTTACTAGATTATGGTAGAACAAACTGAAAGAAGCAAATAGATGCAATACATGAATCTGACTAATTACCACACCCAGGGCTAAAAATGATTTTTTACTTCATTTACCCCCTTCCCTTTATGGTACTCTTCTAAAATATTCCACTGGATTGTCACTATTCCCTGCTCTCTTGAAACCCTATTTCCTATTCTAATATATTTATCATCACAGAGATGAACCTGAGCTATAAACTTACTCAGTCTGTGTATTATGACTCCCTTGAATAAAACATGAAATTAAAAATAGAAAACTCATAGAAAAACGTTTAGCTAATATTGAATAATTTGATGATGCTAATTCAGTCCTTAAATCCATAAGATGGGGTTGAGTATATATTTAAAAGCACATAAATAAGATATTTAAATACTGTAACATTGTAATTAAAGTTAAATCATTGCCAAAATATCCATGCTATCCTGATGCTTCATATTCAGTGATAATTTTATTATGGTGCAGTATTCAAATGTTCAAAATGAAAACATATGAAAATGCATTATCAAACAGAGGCAAAAAAGGCCCTGACCCCAAACTGTATGTCACTCTTTCTTCCTGTCTCATCTGGATGCTGTCCCTGCTCTTATAAAACAAATCTTACCACATGTATACAAAAAATTTTTTGTTTGACATTTGTAATTCTATTTGAATATGGATGGAGCAACAAAAGAACATATCCATGATAGAAAAAATTGCTTTTTTATTGTCTTCTTGAGACAGGATCTCCTTGTAGCCCCAGCTGTCCTGGAACTCACTATGTAGACCAAACTGGCCTTGAACTCACAGAGATCTGCCTGCCTTAAAAATCAGAAACAGTTAACAGAAGAAAAGATGATAAATAGAAAAATCAATAGTATGTTGTGCTTCATTGATATTTTATCCCTCATGGTTTATAGGTGGGATCATGCATGAAATATACTAGAAAAGGGCATGTTGATGTACCTATGTGACACATACAATTTTTCATCTTCATAATAACCAGGAACATCCACATAAATATAATCAATCAAATATATATATGGAAAGAGAGCTTATAAAGGCTTGACTAATGTATTATGGATGTTCACGGATTCTAAGACCTGTAGTAGATCAGGAGATTTCCTAGTTTGAAAATTTGTGAAAATTTAAAAAATACTTTTGCATTTTGATTCATTTTCCTTTGGATCATCATTTTCAATATCCTTACCTTATACAGGTAAAAGACAAATGAAGGCTTTTGAGACTGGCAAAAAGGCTACAGCCAGGCATTCAGGGAAATATTTCACCATTTCAGATAAGATAACAGGAAAAAGTGGTTACCTAAGTAAATACGCATATATAAATAATTATGTAATATGCATGTATAATGTATGTTTATGTGTGTCAATCTTATGAAGTTAGTTTGATATTAGAAAATAGATACTATTTTTGGATTCCTCCTTCTGTAATCAACACCTTGGAAACCAAAGGCTAAAACTGCAGGATACTAGTAACTCGTTAGAGGAATGGGATCTGATTCATGTCTCTAGCCCTGGGAAGAGACATGACATCCTGAGGACATTAATTGACTTGCCTGGAAGGTCATTAATAGATAACTATCTAAACCTGTTTCCAGGAGCCCTAAACCTTATAAAATTTTTATCTAATCAGAAGCTTTTTGATAATAAGCAAGCAACTATTGGCCACAACTGAAAGAGAAATCCAAATGGTCCTGTCTTTCACCTGGATAGAAAAAATAATGCCTCTCCAGAAAGCTGTCTATCCCAGAACCTTTAGAAATATTATAAAACCAGCCTAAAAATAAAATTAACACTTCTAGCCTTGGGCACTGCCTGATTCTGTACTTAGCACCCCAGATCTCTGGACTACCGTCTCAGCTCAGACCTGCATACTTGTCCTGATGCCCTGCACCTAGAAAGCTCAACTCTTCAGTTTAGGTTCTCAGAACATTCACAGCCTGTCCTCACCCCCTACTTGCCTTTGCACACCTAGGACCAGCCTTCTATCCTGGTTTCCCCATCACCAACTTGCCAGGGACTCCAGAGACCAGCCTTCTTCCCTGGTAAGTCTGACCCTTCCCACTGTGCCTTGACTCCCACAACCTCTAAAAATTCAAACTCCCAGCCCCCACATCCTGTTCTAACCTTGGGTAACCACCCACTTCTGCTCTTAGCAACCTAGATCTCTGGACTACCCTCTTAATTCTGCGAGGCAGTGAGTTTTCCAAAATCGTGCCTGGTCCATCCACCTACTTTGGAACCACCTACAGTCCCTTCCATTGTTGCAGCATTAGGCTTCCCTGCCCTTTAATAGGGGCCCAGATTTTGGAGACTGCCTGAGATCACTTGAATCCAACCTCCATCTTGCATGTTTCCCAAATTGTACTGTATCTGCTGACTAGATGAGCCCAGACCTTAGGAGGAAGTCTGAGACCATCTGATCTCCATCTGTCTTGGGCTTCTGTGTGAACTCCTGAGTTGCTGTACTAGAGCCATCTGCCCCCTCCAATATAAAATCAAAAATAAGAACCTGAAGCCTAAACCAACCATCTTTTCATACCCAATAAGAAAACAAAAAAGTCACTCCAAATATACAAACAGAAACAGGTTTAAACTCAACAATGCAAGGCTTGAGTCTCATATTAGAATCAGAAACAAAAAAGAAATCCACATGTCAAAGTCACAACGAAAAACTAATAACATGAAAAACCCAAATATATCTCCACCAAGAACCAACAGTCCTATAGAGGAGTTGTACAATGAGAACTCCCTCGAGTTCTCAGGACATAGAATTCAAAAGAACAATTATAAACATGCTAAAAGAATTCAATGAATTTAAAGAATACAGAAACAAACAAATCAAAGAACTGAAAATGATAGGGATAAACTTCTGACTGAATTCACAATAAAACTAGAAATATTGTAGAAAACCCAGGCTGAAATTAAAACAGAAGTGAAAAACTCAGTAAGCCAATGAGAAAGGACAGGAGAAAGCCTCTCCAATAGAATGAATGAATTGGAATACATAATATAAATCTGTATGATAAAGTTGAAGACTATGAAAAATTTAAGGAAACATGGGAATACAATACGCAGAAAATGAGTGACTCCATGAAAAGACCAAATTTTCAAATCATAGGCATAGAGGAAGGAGAAGAATCTCAGGATAATGGCATGTACCAGAAATTCAACAGGGCTGTAGGAAAAAAAATGTCCCAAAATTAAAGAAAGAGATAGCCATGCAAGTACAAGAAGCACGTAGAAAACCAAATAGACAGGACCAGAAAAATACTCCTTATGGGATATCATAGTAAAAACACTAAATGTATAGAACTAAGATAGAATACTGAAAGCTCGAAAAGAAACACAACAAGGCACATATAAAGGGAAATGCATCAGAATTACACCTGACTTTTTAGAACAAAGTATGAAAGACAAAAGAGCCTGGACCAAAGTATTTCCATTTCTAAGTGACCATGGATGCTAACCCACAATATTTATACAGCAAAAATGTCTATTATAGTTGAAGGGGAAAGAAATATCTTCCATGACATAAACAGGCTGAAAGAATTCAAGTCCATGAAACCAGCGCATCAGAGAAATCTTGAAGCAATACAAAGAACTGAACAACTATACCCAAGGGGTAACAGAAAGAAACTAAATGAATGTATAACTGTGGAAATGCACAGTTTGACCAAGAATGCAAACAGAAATTAAAATGACAGGACTCAATACACATCTTTCAATAATAAGTTTAAATATCATTGCACTGATCTCCCCAGTCAAAAGTCACAGGATAGTTGAATGGTTTAAGAAACATAATCCATCTTTTTTGTTGTCTGAAAGAAACCAATCTCATCTTCAAGGAAAGGCACTACCTTAAGGTGAAAGGGTGGAAAAAAAATTCCAAGCAGGAGTACTAAGAAAAAAGCAGTCATTGCAATTCTAATGTCTGACAAAATAGACTTCAAACTAAAATTAATCAGGAGAGATAAAGAGGGTCACTTCATTCTCACCAAAGGAACAATTTACCAAGATGATATTACAATCATGGATATATATGCACCAAAATATGTGGCACCCAACTTCATAAAAACTCCTACAGGACTTTTTGACACAGATTAATCCCAACTCACTAATACTAGGGGACTTCACTATCTCATTGTCTCCATTAGATGGGTCAATGTGAAAAGAATAAACAGAGAGACATCTGAGTTAAGAAATACCATACATCAAATGGACCTCACAGACATCTACTGAATATTCTAGCCAAGCACCAAAGAATATACTTTTTATTCAGTACCCGCATGGAACTTCCTCCAAAACTGACCACATACTGGGACACAAAATAAGCCTCAACAAACACAAAAACAAATGAAATAATTCCATGCACTCTATCAGACCACAACACAATAAAGCTTATTCAACACTGAAAGAAGCCTTAGTAACTACATGAACTCATGGCCATTAAACAATACACTCCTAAATGATGAATGAGTCAAAGGAGAAATTAAGAAAGAAATAAAAGTATTACTAGAGCTAAATGAAAATGACAATGAAACAGAAAAAAATCCTCTGGGACACTTTAAGAGCAGTCCTAAGAGGGATGTTTATTGCTCAAAGTGCCTACATTAAAAAAAAATCAGAAAGAACAAAAATAAATGACTTAACATTGCAATTCAACACACTTGAAAGTCAACAACAAATGAAGCCCAAACCCAGCAGACAAGAAAAAATAACAAAAATCAGATCAGAAATTAATGAAATAGGAACAAAGAAAACAATACAAAGAATCAACACATCTAAGAGCTGGTTCTTTGAAAAGATAAACAAGATAGACAGGCCCTTGGCCCAGTGTGATGGTTTGAATGAGAATGTCCTCCATAGGCTCTAAGTATTTGGACATTTTGTCCCCAGTTGGTGGCGCTGTTTTTGGAGGTCTTACCAGGTGTGGCCATGCTGGAGGAAACATGTCACTGGGGGCAGGCTTAGAGAGTTCTTAAGACTTGCCAGATCTCCATTTGCTCTTGTTTCCTGTGCCTGTTTGAAGGTGTGAGAGCTTAGCTTCTGCTCCTTCCCCAGCCACTTTTTGCCAACGTGCCTCCCTTCCAGGATGGACTATAATTCCTCTGGAACCATAAGCTCAAATAAACTCTTCCCTCTATAATTTGCTTTGGTCAGTGTTTCTATCACAGCAGTAGAAAAGTAACTAATACACTCAGTTAACCAAAAGAAAGAAAGAGAAACACCAAATCAGCAAAATCAGAGATGAAAAGGGAAACATCATAAGAGAAAACAAAAGGTCCAGAACATTATTAGGGAATAATTTTAAAAAGTATATGCTACTAAATTTGAAAAACTAATAGAAATGGATATATACCTAAAATCATGGCAATCACCAAAGCTAAACCAAGAAGAGATCAACAGCTTAAACAGACCCATATCACAGAAAGAAACTGAAAAAGTAATACAAAACTTCTGGACTGAAAAGGCTCAGGCCCAGATGTATTCACAACAGAATTCTACCAGGCATCTACCGCAGATTTATTCAAAAAGTAGAAACAGAGGGAGAACTTCAAAATTCCTTCTATGAAGCCAGCATCACTCTAATGCCAACATCAGGTAAAGATGCAACTGAAAAAGAAAGCTATAGACTTATCCTTAATGAATATAGGTGCAAAAATTCTCAAGAAATACTTGCAAACTGCATACAGACACACATGAAAAAGATCTTCCAGCACGATCAAGTCAGTTGTATTTCATGGATGCAGTGATGGTTCAATATACGTAAATCAGTAAACTTCATAAATCATATAAATGGACTCAAAGTGAAAAAAATCTCATGGTCATCTCAATAGATGGAGAGAATGCCTTTGACAAAATTCAGCATGCATTTATTTATGTTAAAAGTTCTAGAGGTAATTGGACTGGAAGGGACATACTTCAACATAGATAAAGCTGTATATGACAAAAGCACAGCTAACATCATTCTAAATGGAGAAAACATGGAAGCATCCCTACTAAAATCAAGAAACAGACAAGGCTGTCCACTATATCCACTGTTTTTAAAATTTAGTGCTTGAAACTCATGTTACAGCAATAAGACAAGAGAAGGAAATTAAATGAGTAATATTTGGAAAAGAATAATCAAATAATCACTTTTTGCAGATGATATGATGTTATATCTAAGATTTGCCAAAAATTGCACCAGAAAACTCCTAGAAATGATTAACACTTTCAGTAAAGGCAGGTTATAAAATTAATCTACAAAAGCCAGTATACTTTCTATATACCAATAACAACAAATTGGAGAAAGAGTACATTAAAAAAATACTCTCCCAGTCACAATAGCCTCAAAAAAAGAAAAGAAAAAAGAGAATCTCAGAATAAACCTGACCAAAGACATTAAGGAAATCTACTATGAAAATTTTAAATATCTAAAGAGATTAAGGAAGATACCAGAAAATGAAACCCATTCTCATAGACTGGAAGATTTAATTTTGTGAAAATAGCCATTCTATCAAAAGCCATTTATAGATTGAATGCAATGCCAATAAAAATCCCTTTGACCTTCTTCACAGAATTAGAATAAAAACCATCCTAAAATTCATATGGAAGAACACATGATCCTGGATAGCCAATGCGACCCTGAGCACAAAGAGCAATGCTGGGGGGATTACTATACCAGATTTCAAAAAATACTACAGAGCTATAGTCATAAAAACAGCATATAACTGGCACAAAAAAACCATACATCAATGGAAAATAGTTGAAGACACAGACATGGGTATAGGCAATTTCAGACACCTAATATTTAACAAAGGAGCCAAGAACATGCTCTGGAGTAAGGAGTATCTTCAGCAGTTGGTACTGACAAAACTGAATCTCCACCTTTAGAAGAATGAAACTGGACCATTATCTTTCTCTTTGCACAAAAGTCAGCACCAAATGGATCAAAGGCCTCAATGTAAAACTTGAAACTCTGAAACTCTTAGAAGAAAATATTGGCAACAACCTACAAGTTATAGGTGTAGGACAGGACTTTCTAAATGAGATATCAATTGCTCAGGAATTAGGGTCAAAGAAACAACCAAGGAAGTGAAAAGAACACCCACAGAGTGAGAGAAAAATCTTCACCAGCAAGACATCTGACAGAGGTTTAACATCCTGAACATATTAAGAACTCAAAAAACAAAAAAATCAAGAAAGCAAGTAACAACAATTAAAAGATGGGCTAAGGAATCTTAAGAATATGCATAGCTAAAGGCTACATAACAAGCAACAATGATAGGAGATACTTTCTTTTGAGTTGTTGGCCAGAGTGGCCAAAGGGACTCCCAGATAGTAACCCAGTATAGAACTGGGAGAATAAAGAGCAGACCCCAATCTTATCCAAAGGAATATTGACAACTGATTGCTGCCAGTTGAGGAACAGCTGACCCTCCTAAAACAAAGACCTCTAGATAGGCTGACTAGATTCACCAGAAGGGCAAGTAGTGGGGAAGGGCTAGGGAGCCAACAACACAGCAGACAGTAGCAGGGATATCAGAGTATAAGGGCTCTAGTGCGGTGAAGGAGGCTATATCACACAGAACATCTCAAACCATCTTATTCAACTATACACCCACTTCCCAGATGCCAAGGAACTCAGAATGTAACCAACTGTGACTAGTAATAATCAGAAATATAGAGAGTAGAAATGCATGTGCAAACATCTTAATGTCAATTGCATTAAAAAATGAATTTTTCTGTATGAAACTGTGCATTTAAATAATGAAATGGAGATCTTTTTTAAAAGTTAAAACTTCATTTAATTTTGTCTCATAGGTTTTATACTGAGTACAATATTGTATAACTGTAATAATTCAACTATAAACCTAAAAATTTAGAGCCAATTTTGAAAGCGATGCATCTTAGCTCTGGAAATTGTTATTGACTATGTCAATGCTGTTGTAATGAAATGCTTCTTCTAAGTATGTGGTTATTAAATAAATAATTTAAAAAAGATGGCCTAAGGATCTGAACAGAGTTCTCAAAAGAAGAATAAAGATGGCTAAGAAGCATCTTAAAAGCTGTTCAACATAACTAGTAATTAGGGAAATGCAAATTAAAACCACTTTAATATTTCATCTTACCCCAGTCAGACTGGCTAATATCAAGAGAAAAATGACACCAAATGGTGGAGAGGTTGTGTGGAAAGGGGAATATACATACATTGCTAGTGGGATTGCAAACTAGTGCAACCCCTATGGAAAGCAGTGTGGAGAACTCGTAAAAAAAACTAAAAATGAACCTACCATTTTACCTGGTTATACCACTCCTTGGCATACATCCAAGGGATTCATCGTATTGCAGAGACACTTGTACATGTTTGTTGCTGTTGTTCTCATAGTAGCTTAAGTTTCCCTCACTTGATGAGTGGATAATGATACTGTGGTACATTTACACAATGGAGTTCTACTCAATGATAAATGAAGATGAAATAATGAAATTTTCAGGTAAATGGTTGGAACTAGAAACTGTTATACTAAGTGAAGTAACAGAGAAAAAATGACTTGTATTCTCCCTCATATGTGGATTCTTGCATCAAATCCTTGTGTGTCAGTGTGTATTCAGATGTAACTTCAGGATCCAGAATAATGAAAAAGAACCAGGGATGTAAAGAGAAAGAAAGAACCTGAGAGAAAAGAATAGTAGGAGACAAATGCTACTAAGGGAGAAATAAATAAAAATGGAGATATTTAAAGAGAGGGGGGGCAGGGTTAGATAAGTAACTTTGGGGATAAAGAGAAAGAAGGAGTTCTAGAGAGGTTGGATCACAGGAGACAGGTATTATTTTGGGAGAAATGGGGAAAATGGGGACACTTTAAATAGGGAAGCAATGTCAGAAGGTTTAGACAAGGAGAGACAGAGGAGAGAGATAATGCCTAGCTAATTTAAAAAAAGCCAGAGGGAATCATATTAGCCCAACAACCATATGACAAATTACACATACAATATCTCTACTTGAGTCCATGTGCATACCTACAGGCTATAGAACAAGAAGTAGTACCAGACAGGAGAAACTGTCTTTTGAGTTTTTGACCATGGTGGTCTAAGAGACTCCCAAAATAACACAGGCTATTGCCACAGTCGTTGATGGCCTCCCAGAACTTGAAGGTAAGATCCTACTGTTGAAGACAGAATATTGTTAAGATATAGGTTTTGGAGCATTAAAGTTGCAACTGACCTGAAACCACTTCCCCTGAATGGTAGCTCTCATAGCTTTGTTAGAGTGATATGAAGATGCCAAGGGACAACATCAGTTGATGGTCTAACACCAGCTTCAAGACAAAATAACCACATCATTCACTGGCCCAGCACACAACACTGGTGCAATTAGTGGCAATTTTATCTTGGAGGCAATCAGCAGCTACCTAATTGGACTAACGTCCCACTCAGTGGGAGAAAACTCAAGTGTGGTAATGTAAACAAAACCAAATACAAATGTCTGGAGTGGTCATAGATCTTAGAGAAAACCCCAAGACTGTCATATCCATAGACTAATGTGATTTCCTACTATATGAGAAATGTATACCCTTATAGTTACAGACAAATATCCCAGTTGTCCCTTATCAAAGAAGCTTATTTTGCACCAGTGGGAGACCACTACCAACTACCACATCTGGTTGTACACAGACATTATCTATGAATTGCTCAGGCCTAAGTGACACATCTACAATGCAACCTCTGTACCTAAGGTGCATGGAAGATGGAACAGGGATAAAGAAGTGGACATTAATGAATCTCTCAATTCTCATTAATTAAGATCCCTCATGCAAAAGAGGGCCAGGAACGCAAAAGGTCACAAATGGTCAAAACGTAGAGATTAAGAGTCTGCAGAATGTTGGTCCTTGGACAGGATTCTTATATTAAAGTTCACCCACCCAGGGCTAAGGGGCCATTGAGAAAGAGGGAGCAGAAAGATTGTAAGAGCCAGAGAAGGGTGAATGACCATATGGAAACAGAATCCCACAAGCTTCTGGGACTCTGCTTGTATGATTCTATGGCAATGATGTCAGCATATACAAGTCCCACGCAAACTCAGGTAGAGAAAAACCCAGCATAGAACTGGGGAACTGAACAGCAGACCACAGTCTTAGCTCAAGAAATATTGGCAACTGATTGCTGTTAGATGAGGAAGAGCTGATCTTCCTAAAAACAAGAGACTCTAGATATGCTGACTAGACCTCAGTGGATGGATTTGCACTGGGAAATGTCAGGGGACCCTGATTTGATACAGTGGGCTTTAACATGGATGACAAATTATATGGGTTCCAGTGGGCAGGGGCTGTGGGAGGATGCCAGTTGGAGCAGGGATATAAAGATGATTAAGATTGTTTGAGATATTCTGCCTGAAATATTCAAAAAAATCAATAAACACAATTTTTTAAAAAATGAGGTGGTCCCAGAACTTGGGAGGCAGAGGCAGGTGGATCTCTGTGAATTCAAGGCCAGCCTGATCTACATAGTGAGTTCCAGGACAGCTGGGGCTACAGGGAGACCCTGTCTCAAAAAGACCAAAAAAATAGACAAATTTTTAAAAAATGAAGTAAGGATTAAAAAAAAACCAATAAAGTTAGTACAATGGTGTTTCTATAATTGTCCACACTGAATAATGAGTACTACCTGTTCAACAATGGTCCTTTTGGCCATTGTCTACTCTCATCCCTTGCGTGTAAGCTTTCCTGTACTCTGCCGTAAACTGCTTATCTTGCTATGTTTCATCCGAATGCTTTCAATGGAGTTTACTAGAAGCAGAAAGTTAGAGATTACCTTAAGAAATATCATTGTACACACACAAACACTACATATGTCATAACACCTTTAAAATAGCTTCAGCAATTATGGTAAGTGCTTTGTTTTACAGAACTTACATTCTATCATTTGATGATAAAAAGACGTTTTATGTATCAGAGTCTAATAATAATGAGAGGTTATTTTTTTCTTTAAATAGAGATTATTTTAAGAACTTCAAACATTTTTTAATAAGCATTTTATGTATATTGCTTAGAACTCAGAACACACATATACACATGCATTATAATTCATCACCAAAATACTTACTAAACTGCAAATGCTGCATATTTCTTTTTGCACATTAAGGAAAGTGAGATGATGAATTATATAAACCAAAATTGATTCAGGCTGTGTAGATGAACAATGATGAAGAGTCAGGAACTCAAATGTTTATTTCTTTCATAGAAAGGATATTCTTAGTACATATTTATGGTATCACTTTGCCTCTCTGCTTTATTGTTGTCACTGCATGAGAAGAAATAGACCTATGTATTTTAAAACAAATAAAATCTGATTTTTAAATACCCATTGTCAGGTATAATATGCTTAGTTTACTATGCCTCAATTTTGCAAATTTTATTTCCTTTAAATAGCAGTTTTTACATCTTTTACATCTCTCCTATATTAGTCATGCATCAGGATAAACAACATGGCATAAAAGACCAGAAGGCACAGTTAAGATAGAATCATTATGCAAATAGGTTATGGCATGCTTTATATGAAAAAAGCTTCCCTAAAGAGACCTAATGTGATGACTGACCTATAAAGCATTTAATTTGTTGTTAGCATTTCATTTAATTGTCCTGAAGCTCCTCTAGGAATAAAACTTTTAATTGTAAAAACTTCTAAATGACACAACGGTTAATTCCTTTTCCTGTAACTAACAGGTTCTCTCACTGTAGAATGCAAAATTGTGTACTGTTGTTTTATAGTTGTTCCTGTGGTATGGTCTTTAAACTCTGAGATAATGAAAAGATCTACAGCACTTATGTCAATCACTTCTTAATTTCCAAGAGTTTGTTTTAGGAAACAACTGCCTTATTTATTTGCATACAATCCTATTTTCTGATGGCAAAAGGAAGAAGACTAAGACTATAAACAGGATATTATTCTTCATTTAAATCATAGTGAATTTCTCACTTTATTATGGAAAATATTATGTTGTGCAGAACTTATATTCTAGCATTTGATGATAATCAAGAAAGTAAATACATCAGAAGCTAAAATGATATGGCTCTTTCCAGTGTTAAAGGAAGTTATTCTAAGGATGTTAAACATAGTTCCACAATTTGTTTAAACATTCCTAAAATTATTTAAAATTTTCTAAAAGTATTTTCACATGTAATGAAGAATATCAAAAGTGTTTGCAAATGGACTCATGTGGATATCTTAAAAAGTGTTAATATCTGTGTCAATAGAGTAATATCTGAAATATGGTATGGTTGTGGGAGGCTGATATAAATGTCCCGTCTAAGGCTGAGCACTTACAGTCACTTAGTTTCAACACTGAGAAGTTATGAGTGTCTGCATTAACCACTACTAGCTGCATAAAGAAGCTTCTCTGACCCAAGTTTAATATAGTCAAATCTTTAGAAATAAATATTTAGAAAATGCAATTTAGCAGCATGACCATTAAGCAAAACAGTCACAGTAGGTTCCCCCATAGGGCCTATGATATTCCAGGTCATGCACTTTGAACCAACTTTACAGTACAAAGCATGAAATCTCCTTTGGAGCAGACCTCATATCCAAGAAGAAAGCAGTTGGTTACCCTCATAATAAATGTGCCACTCTTGTACCACTGGGTACATCTTGACAGAAAGTTGGGCACTGTAGCATGTACAGTCCAGTACTCAGTAAGACTACTAGTGTCTTTGGTGCCCCAGCAGCTTGCATAGCACTTTCTGGTACTATGTAAGCTAGTTAGTAATCAGAGACTGTCCCGGTCAGTGAAAGGTTGATTTATCTAAGGCCTACATCCAAGGTGAGTTGCATATTCAGCAATAGCATCATAACATCTAGTTATGGTGTGCAAAAAAAGTAACAGCAATAAGTTGTATTATTTTGAATGCCCCTGGCATCTCCATTGCTAGTAAATCACAGGGAATTATTTCATTCCTGACACAAGATTTCCATTTACTAATCGATGTCTTCTTGTGGAAGCACTGTTTACCTAGGCAGGGAATTTCTGTTCCAATTCCTCTTATATATATTATATTTTGAAAAATAGCATGAAAACTAAACATCAAAGAAGAGGGAGCAGAAAGAATGTGAATAGGAAGAAGAGTTGAGAAATATTGACTTCTGCATATGACATAGCTGTTGCACACATCATAGCAGCTCACAGCAGCTGTGATTAACTGCAGAAGACCTGCACAAGATCCAGACAGCCAAAATCCCAAGGTGGATGGAGGAGGGTTCTTCAATGCCCTACTCTTAGCAGAGTAGCTATTGTCAATTCACAGCTGGTGAAGGAGAGCCAGTCCCTTTGGGATTGTTGCTGCTTATAGGTTGTCCATGCCCCAGTGGTTATCCATACATTTATGTGCTATGGGCAGCATTAATTGCAATCAAGAAGTAATTAAGAACAATTAAAAAAAGAAGATGAATTCTGGAGGGAGTCTGAAGGAAGCAGTGATGAGTGAATATGATCAAAATATATTTTATGGATGTATGAAATTTACAAAGAATAAAGAAAAATTACTTAAAATATGGAGCGGACTTAGAAACTTTCAAAAGATACAAAGGTTTGATGATCTAAATATGCCAAGAAGACTGGGAAAAACAGATGAAAACTGGAAGTAATTATGGGAACCCAGGTACATTGTTACAGCTCCAAAATTAAATAAATAGTAAATGAATATTTGTTTAGTGATTAAGACCACCTATCAGGAAAACCTGCCAGCTTTAGAGTCTTATGAAAACTCATTTACACATATAAAAAGCTCTAAAATTACTTTTACACAGAAATCACAAGTTTAATTTGTTTTACCACATGATTATAGTAAACCATTTACTTAAAAACGCAGCTTTCACTTCAAAGAGGATAAAAGAGAGTTTATTTTGGAGACAAATATGAGTCGCCATGGTCCAGGAATATGGGTTTAAGTTATCCAAAACTCTGTGTTCCAATGTGACAACTTATTGATATTTCTATACTAGCATAACAAACAAGTCATAAATCAAAACACTTTTCAAATACTTTGGTGGAAAATCTGGGAAAACTCTGCTATAGGCCTCAGATTCTACCTAAGGACATTGTTAACATCTGAGTTGGTGGGATTTAGGGGTCTAAGCATAAATTCCAAATATTTTGCCTAATAAACCCAAAGGTGTTTGGTGACATACAGAAATAAATAAAGAATGGTCATTTAAAGGGGGTCAAGATCATCCACCCTCAAGTTAATTCGTAATTAGGCTCTGAACCTGCAATATTCCAATCTCTCAAATATCACTGAAGTTCTAATCAGTCTGCAGCTTCTTTCCTTAAACTTTCATTTGTATTTGGTGAGATAAGTAAATGCTTCAGATAAAGAAGTTGGTTTTTGGGTTTTCATTATTTTTCATTTTTTGTTAATGACAAAATACATAGACATATGTCAATGGTTTATGTGCATTTGTGGAAATTTAATATGCAAGAATTGCTAGATAGATTTGAGAAACAGTGTAAATCATGTTATTTATTATGGTAATAGTGACATACATCTAAATCCTTTCTCTGCATATGTATGAATAATATTTAGCAAGGTAAAGTAAATATTGAATATGGCAGGAATGTTGTTAGATTTGCTAACAGTCTATAAGATAATGATATAAGGGATTTGTGATTGGGAAAATACTAGAAGACATGAATATGTCAAGACATAAAATGGCTAAAATAACATGTATGAATTTTAGGAATTCCAAATTGGGAAGAAAAATTCTGCAGCGACCTACCTACCGCAAATACTGGGTCACAAACATTTAGAGAAAAGAAAAACTGCAATGAGATAAATGCTTAGTAAGGAGAAAGATTTTCAGTCTCATATATAGAACTATCTTTTGACAAGAGTACAGTCAGTAATCCTAAACCATTCAATCTAAAAATGTCCTTTTTTTGCATTGCAATTATGATTTAATTACCAAATATGAATACAACATTTAATACAAGTTATTTTAGATATTTTATAATTATAATAGTAGTCAATCATTTAATGGTTACAGGAAATTATTATTTTAAACTTTTTATTTATTATTTTTATTTTATGTGTATGTGTGCATTGCCTACATGTAGGTAAGTGCACCTGTGTTGTACAATGCCTGCGTAGGTCAGAGAGGCTGTTGGATCCCCTGGGACTGGAGTTACAGTCATTAGCTGCCATGTGGGTGCTGTGATTCAAACCTAGGTCTTCTGCCAGAATAATCAGTATTCTTAACTGCTGAGCAGTCTCTCCAGTCCCCAGGAAATTATTTTTAAATGTACATTTTATTGAGTTTTTATGCATTTCATATAATAGATCTTAGTCAAAGTTAAACCCCCTCCACAATCCACATCCCTCCACCTCCCCCCACCAGATTTCATGTATTATGTCATGTACCCAGATGTCCCTAGGGGCAATTTCATCGACTGGTATCTAGGCAGCCTATCTAAAGTCACTCCATTAAAGAAAATCACCTCTGCCTCACCCAGCAGTAATCAGCTGCCAAAAGTTCTTGTGTGAAAGTTGGGACCTTCTGCCCATTTTCCTAATTGTATGCTGTGTTTTTATCCAATTGAGTCATCATTGGTCTTCTGCATGCTCTCAGCATTGTTGTAAGTTCATATGAGCAAATTCCAAGAGAATTGAAATCCTCTGTTTTTTCATGTTCATGCATCAACCCAGGCTCTTACAATCTTTACTCCCACTCTTGTGAAATGGTCCCCAAGACTTGGCTGGATGAGGTTTAATATAGGTATCCTATCTAAGGACATGCACTCTGCAGTATCTTATTCTCTAAAACTTGGCCAGTTATGGCCTTCTTTGTATATCACACTCTGTTGTATGAGGAAGCTTCGCTGCTGGTGAGAGTTGAAGAATGTGTTGATATCCTCTCTACCTCCTGTTTCACTATGATTCATGAGCCTTAGATCTACAGGTTCCACTGTAGATGTGTCACTTAAGGCTGGGCATCTCTCAGAAATATATTCTCTGTGTATGACCAATTGTAGAACTTTGTAATAGGCTCCATTTGTTGAAAACAAAAGCTTCTTTGGTGAGTCATGTATATTATGCTTTTCTATAATATATAGGATCCACATTTAGCACACAGTAAGAAATTTCATTTGTCTAGAGATTTGAAAAAGATAGGGTTCTCTCTAGAATCTATGATCTCCCCGCCATGTGTATTTGGCTATGATTATAGTGTCACCCGTGAGATCCCTCCCATTGGTAAGAATTTAAGTTCAAGTGCCAGACAGGAGAATTCTCCCTTCAAGTTGGTGGTCAGAGTCATCCAAGAGACTTCCAAAATAACACAGTTGATTTCCTGAGCCCTTGGTTACCTCCCAGAACTTGAAGGTAAGACCCTACTTGGAGGACTTGGAGCAATGGAGCTGGAAACAACTTGGAAGCCTCTTCCCTGAAGACTAGCTCTCATAGTTCTAGAGGATACTATGCAAGGTGTTAAATGGAGAAAAATCCATAAGTGGTACAAACTTCAGCTTTAAAGTCTAATAATCACAACAATTACCAGCACAACAAACTATAGCTGTGGTGTAGTGGCACTTTTATCTCGGGGGTTATCAATAACAATCTATTGGAATTAATGCCCTCTCAACTGAAGAGAATTCATGGGTAGCACTGTAAACATAGCCAAATACACATGTCTGAAGAGCTTATAAACCCTAGAGAAACCCTATTGCTGTCATATCCCTTGACAAATGTAATTTCTTACTGTATGCTAAATATGGATCCTTATATTTACAGACAAGTATACTATTCACCACACCTCAAAGAAGCTTCTTTTTGCAGCATATGAAGAATATTACAGAGTTTTGAAACTGTTCACACAAAGGATATGTGTCTGAGAGATGCTCAGACCTCAGTGACACATCTACAGTGGAACCTCTACACCTAAGGCTCATGGAACATAGCAGAACAGGGGTAGAAACAATACTAATATATCCTGAGTTTGATCTCTAGGACACACAGGGTGGAGGAGACTTCTAACTACACAAAGTTGTCCTCTGACCTCCACACTTGTGTTGTGGCTTGTGCACATGCTTCCCCCACCCCCTGCAAATAAATGTAATTTGAAAACCATACAGGTCCTTAATGGAATAATGATTCAAAATTTGATTATATTTTTAACTTTCTAAAGAAGTTAAACATAAATATTCATAATTTCAAATCAAATTTGTCCAGTTTTAACATATAGAATACTTTTATACTTTTATGCCTTTTTTCCCTCTAGTCATAATATGTCCACTTCATTGCCATGTTGAAATGATGAATTCTTAGCCACTTAACCATGAACGCTACTTAGCCATGAATACTAATTAGTAAAATAATACAATAGTAGCTAGGAGTATGGTATTGATATTGGAGGTACTGACACACTTTAATAGAAAGAAGCATGTGATATTCACAAGACCCTCTCCTGGGATTCCAGTTGTTACCCCCTCTTAGGGGATGCTAGAATACATAAGTGATAGGTTAGCTGATAGGTAGATACCATGTTGCAGCTTCCATGAGGTTGCCTTCAAAGATGGAGTGGAACTTTGCAGTGATTCAGCTTTTTGGGGATCATCCATACTCCTGTAAGTAATCTTTCCCTCACTATATGTAAAGAAGCCAACTAAACTCATTGACACCCCAAACTGGATTGTAGTGGACACTGTGGTCTGTCATAGGTACCATATTTCAGTTGAGTAGGTGATTGCTTTTATATTATCAGGAAAACAATGCAAAAATTTGGTGTATTTGTGTTGGGATCATGAGAGCCCCCCCCAAATGACCTTGAGTAGTGATTGTATGACCATTGCCACGGAGAACAAAGCATGCAATTGTGGTTGAAATGCCTGAGGTTGGAGCATACATAGGGGCAATTTCAACATGGCATCCTTCCCTCATATGGTACCTTGCAGTGTGCCTTCTTTCTATGGTGGTACTTGCATGGGACTTCCTATGGATAGTAAGACACGCCATGGTTATGAGAAAACCATATCCTTCCATGCACAAAGAAGGCACCTGAGGGACTCATGTGGAGAAACTGCGGAAAGTTTATTGAAGTTGGCAGGTGAAGACTAACAAATTCTCTGAAGTTTTGGACACCCAACCCTCAGTTTCTTAACTGTTTCATAGATTTCCCCACATCACTTCTTAATTGGTAGGACATTGGTGAATTTAAATTTCATTCTGTCTGATTACCAGTACAGATGCTTATATGTCCTAAGACCGCAAAGAGAAAATTCCTCTGCCGTTAAGAGATCAGGCATCTTTACAGAAGCAGATATTGAGTGCAGAGGTTAAGACAGTCTTTGACAACAGAATTTATTGCAGGCACATTAGCAAATAAGGCAATTGCAAAACAGATGTTCCACTAGATAACTGTAATATTTGTTTCTCAGCATAGTTTTGAGGTCTTTTATGTTCTCCATTTTAGTTTTGATTCCTCTTTCAGAACAATTTTGCTAAGCATTAATAAAGACACTGTAAGGTCAGTATTATATTCTAATGTATAAAATCAATGATAAAATGTAAAAACAATGTCAAACATACATAAGTAACATTAAATACATGACTGTAGTTCTTTTTCCCTTCATAATTAAGGCTGAGTCATCAAGAGGTGGCGTATTGGTGGGTGGAAGAGCAGGGTGGCAATCTTTTATATGGTATGGAGTAGAGTCACTGCTTAATGATTGAACTACACCACGTTTTATGGGGACACCAAGGAAAAAGAAAGTTGAAGGATTAAAGAGCACATCAAAGTCTCTGGGGGTATCTAAATGGGAGGAGAGTGACAGCAAGCCATCCTAGCAGTTGTATGACTGCCTTATAATATTTGCAACTGAGGTATAAATGACTGCCCAATAGGAAGTTGCTTGCAACAGATGAATTACAAGGGAAAAAGCAATTGCAACAAGTACCCTCTACTTTATCATCTTATTTGGCAGGTAAATGAGACAAAAGAAAGGATAAAATGAGATACTGGTTTACCATTTCTTAAAGCTGGGGAGTCGAAGAGAAAGAGAATTATGAATACTTCTCTGCTAAAGATACTCTGCTGGGATCACAAAATATGTAACGTATTGGACAAAGTCTACTGAAGAGGGATTTTAAAAAAGTAGAAGTGGTATAAGATATCACTCAAGTGCAGCTTTTATTATACAGGAAGGGGTCTTTTTTTATTCTGGAGGCAGATGGATGAATTAATAATGGCCTGGTATAGGAAACAGTTGGCATAAGTGATGGATGGAATGTTTTCATGCTGTAGTGGACCTTACTGGAATTTTACTTTAGTACCACCTTAGCTGCTGACTCCTGAGATCATCAGACAGTTTCTTGGAATGCATGATGGTGGGCCTTTAGAGATCCTGACCACTCTCTGTAAAATGTTTTCACGGAATGCTCAATATACTACTAACATCTGAAAGATTTTCACATTTGGAAAAATCATTTAAAATGTAGTAAAAAGAAACAGAATTTAAAGAATGTATCCTGTGAGTTGAAAGGAACTCCCAGAAGCTGTATTTGTTCATCTCATAACAAACAAAAAGTTAAGATAATGATCAGAAATAGTGAAACTACATTTTTTCAATTCCTAGGGGCCAATATATATTTGCAATAATGGCCTATAAAGATATTCTTGTGTTTTACAGAGGACATTTACTTTTGATAAGATTGTTCTTTTATAAAGACTGTAGAGATCATTTTAATTCCATTAAAAATATAAAATGCTGTCCTTCCAAAAAGAAACAATTTGAGACAAAATGAAAAATAAAAATTTTATTTTGCATGTTTATTTCCTTTGTTTTAAATGTATTTATACATTTTAATATAAATAGCAGTATTGGTATCTATCTGGTTGTACCATTCAGTTCTCACCCCTGTATTTTATTAATTTGTTTTATGGCACATTCATACATGCACAAAATGTATTTTACTTACTCTCACCTCTAATACTTGTTAGCTCCCCTTTAACCATACAATCCACTCACCAAATTGATGGCTTTTTGATTGTTTTGTGACCCACTGAGTTTAAGAAAATTCCTCTGCAGGATCATGGTTGTGGGTCTGTCTATTGGAGCTTGGTATGCTCAACAGTAGATACACAACTGAAGACAATGATGCCTCCTCTTACATATCTTTCAATAGCAAATATTGCAAAGGAGAGTACAAGGTAGGCCTCTGTGAGTTTCTCCCCAAGTCATAACTGATTGTTGATAAGGCCAATCTTGTGCAGGCCCAGTGTAGATAACACTACCTTCTGTTTGCATAAGATTGCAATGGCTGTGTCATGACCAGAAAATATTTCACGGACTCCCTATCTTCCAGCTCTTATATTCATTCTTTGCCCCTTTTCTGCTTTGTTCCCTGGACATTAGAGGGGGTGATATACACATGAAGTATGAAATCAGATCCTTGTTTCTCACCCTGCTCAAAACTTATCTCCAAATGAATCAAGGACCTCAACGTAATACCTGATACTCTGAAATCACTAGAAGAAAAATTAGGGTGTCTGCTACTATATATAAGCATAAGGAAGGACTTTCTGAAAAGGACTCCAATACTGCAGGAAATAAGATCAACAACTGACAAATGAGAGCTCATGAAACTATAAAGCTTCTGTATAGTAAAGGAAACTATCAATTTGATCAAGAGGCTACAACCAGAATGAAAGAAAATCTGTCAGCTTAATCCAACAGAAGATTGGTGCCTAGAATATCCAAAGGACTAAAAAAATAAAAAATAAAAATAAAAATAAAATAATGAAACAACCCAGAACTAATTACTCAAGTGAAAATGGGGAGGAAAATGAACAGAGAGTTTTCAAAAGACAAAATGTAAATGATATCCTTAGCCATTCAGGAAATGCATGAAAATTACTTTAAAATTCCATTTCATTCATGTCTAAGTAACCAACATCAATAGTATAATTAACAACAAATAGTGCTGTGGATATTGGGAAACTGGCACCATTATACATTGCTCTTGGGAGTGTAAATTAGCCCAGATACTTTGGAAATTAGTCTGGAGTTTCCTCAAAGAACTAGAAATAGAACTGCCGTATGACCCAACCATTCCATTACTGAGCATATACCCACAGGATTCTATATTATACTACAGAGATACTTGGACATCCATGTTTGTTGCTGCTCCATTGACAATACCTAAGAAATGAAATCATTCTATATGTCTATTAACTGAGAGGCCAGTCAAAATGTGGTATACATACAGAATATAAGTTTATTCAGCTGTAAAGAAGAATGTTAATTATGAAACAGTGTAGGTCAATGGATGAAACTGGGAAAAATTATACTAGATCACTCAGACCAAGAAAGACAAATGGCATGTGCTTCTTTTTATTTTATTTTATTTTATTTTTTTGGTCTTTTTGAGACAGGGTCTCCCTGTCTTTATCTCCAGCTGGCCTGGAACACACTAAGTAGATTAAGGCTCGCCTTGAACTCATAGAGATACACCTGCCTCTGCCTCCCGATTTCTGCACCAGGACGCCTGGCTATATGTGTTTGTATGTGGATTCTAGATTCTAATGTTTTGCTATGTATATTTTATTTGGCATACCTGTAGAAGGCAAAGAACTAGTAAATGGCCTGTAAGGAAGCCCTAAAGGAAAAGGTATTATAGATCACTGGTTCAAATGAAAGTAGTGAGGGGGTGTACTAGGGATAGAAAAGCTGAATGCGTGGGGGGAGTAGTAAGAAAGGGAAGACTGAGTGAGCAATAGAGAGAGTTTTAACCGTAACAAAGTGAACAGAAAAAGTTTTATTTCTGAAAGTAATGAATTCCAATAAGACAGTTTGTATCCTTTTTTTATAAATTCAAAAGTACTTTCATATTCCTTATTTTTTATTTTTACAATGCTGTTCTGATGATTATTATCTACACGTATGGATGTCATAAAAAGTAAAGGAAATATGAAGTTTCTAGTTTTAAAAGGGTGACTCAATTGCGAAAGTGCTTACTATACAAGCATGAATATCTGAGTTTGTTGTATAGCAGTTATGTAAAAATCATGTATGGAGGCATGTGTCTGTAATGCCAGTGATGGGGATGCAGACACAGGAAGATCACAGGTACTTGCTATAAAATCAGTATAGAGAAACCAGTGAGCTCAGGGTTCAGTGAGAGACCTGTTCTCAAAAAGTAAGACGGAGGAGCTGACAAGATTGTTTTGCAGGTAAAGGTACTTGTCACCAAACTTGAGGACCTGAGTTCAAGACCCAGAACTAACAATGCAGAAATAGATAATTGACTCTGGCAAGTTGTCTTCTGAACTCCACACATGTGCTGTGGCAAAAGCCTGCCTATACACACACATATACAGACACACACACACACACACACACACACACACACACACACACACACACAAATTAAAAAGTTTTAAAGATTTAGGCCTTAACATATATGACAGAATGCATGATATTTATTGGGAGGACTTTGGAGGTGGTAGATAGTAGAGGGGGTCTAAATATGATCGAGATGTATTGCATGAAACTCAAAAAAATTCAAAGAAAATAAAAGTGAAGATTGTGGAAGATACCCATTGCTGACCCCTGACTGCCAAACTCATACATACACATGTATGCATACCCTCACATACATACACATGTGAATATAAACATATATATACATGTATATACACATCAACACATACATATATACACAAAAATTTCTGCATAGTTTCTGATCTTCTTTTCTTGCAGCTACATTTAAACATATTCTGAATTATTTTATACATCAAATATATTAATTTTTGCAGGTAGCAAATGTGTAATTTTTCATAGTCATAACACTATAATATTCTATAGTTTTTATTTATATAAATATATGCAGAATATTTTAACACGTGAAATTTAAAATTTTTTTAATTTAATCTTTTTCATTGTATTATAAACACAATTTTCATTTTACACATGGATTGTTTATTTCATTTAGCATTGTTGTAAAAAATATGACTAGAAATTTTGTTTAAAAGAAGAAATCTTGGATTTTTCCTGATTAGGATTTCCTCAAAAGTTCACATGGAGATCAGATCATATGGGGGACTACAAGGAATATCAGTGGTAACAATTTTTAAACTATTTATTTAATAACTACATACTTAGAAGTATTTCATTACAACAGCATTGACATATTAGATAAAAATTTCCTGAGCTAAGATGCATCTCTTTCAAAATTGGCTGTAAATTTTTAGGTTTACAGTTGAATTATTACAGTTATACAATATTGTACTCAGTATAAACCCTATAACACATAAAATTAAATGAGGTTTCAAACTTTAAAAAGATCTCCATTTCATTATTAATACAGTTTCATACAGAGAAATTCATTTTTAATGCAATTGATATTAAGATGTTTGCACATGCGTTTCTAATCTCTATATATCTGATTATTCTACTCACAGTCAGTTACTTTCTGAGCTCCTTGGCATCTGAGCATGGACATAAAGTCATCAGGTAGATTTCAATGGTAATGTTTTTCACATCTACTAATTACTAAGGAGCAATTTTTTATGCATTGAAGAATTATTATTTTTAATCACTTTTTAAATTTTTTAATAACTACATGATTAGAAGAAGCATTTCACTATAGATTTAATATATTCAGTAACACACTCCAGAGCAAGAGTATATCTCTTTCACAAGTGGGTGCAAGATTCTAGGTTCACAGTTGACTTAATACAGTTATATTATATTGAACTCTCTATAATCCCTGTAAGACATAAAATTGAATGAGTTTTAACCTTTAAAATAATCTCCATTTCATTTTAGAATATATTGTTCCTTGCAGAAAGACTCATTGTTTTTGCTACTAACAATGAGATGTTGGCACGTGCATCTCTAATCTGTATGTATTTGATTATTACTAGTTATAATGGGTTGCACTTGGATCCTTGGCACCTGTGTATGTCTATAAAGTCATCAGGTAGATTTCAATGGTAATGTTTATTACCTCCACTAGTTAATATGACATAAATTTCCATGCTTCCTCCTCAAATATAATACACTTTTTTAAATTTGTTGATGTTTTTTCTCTCTCTGTGTGTGTGTGTGTGCATGTGTGTGCATGTGTGTGTATCACACAGAACATCCCAAACCATCTTATTCAACTATACATCCACTTCCCACATGGCAACCTACCATTGCCTCCCTTCCCCCACTAGAGCCCTTATACTCTGATATCCCTGCTACTGTTTTCTGCATTGTTGGCACCCGATCCATTCCCCACTACTTGCCTTCTGGTGAATCTATTCAGCCTATCTAGAGGTCTTTTTTTTAGGGGGGTCATCTGTTCCTCATCTAGCAGTAATCAGTTGTCAATATTCCTTTAGATAAGATTGGGGTCTGCTGTTCATTTTCCCAGTTCTATACTGGGTTACTATCTGGGAGTCCCTTGGACCACCCTGGCCAACAACTCAAAAGAAGGTATCATCTCTCTGGCATTGTTGATTGTTATGTATCCTTTAGCTATGCATATGGACTTTTAAGAAATTATATTGGCCACTTTAATCTTTGGTTATACTTTCCTTTTGGGTGTTTAAGGCCATGCAGTTGGTCTAGATAAACCAATTTATTTTTACTCTTAAGGTCATTTGAGGATCTGTTCCTCGGGGGTCACATGG
>NW_008331140.1:2514456-2515251 GCF_000622305.1 Nannospalax galili
AGGTGACCCACCACAATTACAGGACATTTTGAGAGATGCTCATAGTTCCCTGGAACTAGTCGACCTGGGAGGGCAAGGAAGAAAAACTGCGCTTTATGTCCCTATGAGCAAATTATTATAGGCCTCAAAGTATGTCTGTTAAACATCCAAGAAGGTTAGTTCCCCATTCTAGTACTTTTAATTACTGTGTGTCATGTAGATAACGCTTGGGCAAAGACCAGTTGTTCTCAGATAAACCTTACCTAGACATATATGTCTTTATCTGGTATGTATAATTTGTCAGTAGGTTGTAGGAGTAATATGGTTCCCTCTCTTTTTCAAAACTAGCTAGGCATTATTTATCTCTCAAATTGTCTCACCCCTCCGTCATGGTTTTCCCACTTAAGGTGCCCCCATTTCCCCCCTTTCTCCCTTAACAATACCCTTCTCCTGTGGTCCTACCTTTCTTGAGCTCCTTCTTTCCCTTTATCCCCTAGGTTCCTTATATACTTTTCCCTCTCCCTCCCTTAAAATAATCCAATTTTTATCCATGTCTCCCTAATTAAGGCCTTTTCCTACTGTTCTTCTTTTTCAGGTTCTTTCTTTTCCTTTACTTCCCTGTTTCCTTTCCATTAACCTGATTCCTGTCCTTATGTCTGGATACATATTCACCTATCAGGGTTTGGTTCTGGGATACACAGATGAGGGAGAACGTATGTTAATTTTTTTTTCTAAGTCTGTGTTACTTCACTTAGTATAACAGTTTCTAGTTCCATACATTTACCTGCAAATTTCATGATTTCATCTTTCTTTACT
>NW_008331140.1:2515308-2547351 GCF_000622305.1 Nannospalax galili
GACATTTAGGTTTCTTCCATCTCTTAGCTATTGTGAAAAGAGCAGCAACAAACATGGATGTACAAGTGTCTCTGCAATAGGACGAGTTCTTTGGGTATATGCCAAGGAGTGGTATAACTGGGTCAAATGGTAGGTTCATTTGGAGTTTTTTAAGAGTTCTCCACACTGCTTTCCATAGGGGTTGAACAAGTTGCAGCCCCACCAGCAGTGGATGAGCGTTCCCCTTTCCCCACATCCTCTCCAACTTTTGGTATCATTTGTTCTCTTAATCTTAGCCAGTCTGACTGGGGTAAGATGAAATCTTAAAGCGGTTTTAATTTGCATTTCCCTAATTATTAGTGATGGTGAGCATCTTTAAGATGTTTCATAGCCATCTTTACTTCTTCTTTTGAGAACTCTCTTTTCAGGTCCTTAGCCCATCTTTGAATTGGGTTACTTCTTATCTTGATTCTCTGTTTTTTGTGTTGGTTATATATTCTGGATATTAAACCTCTGTCAGATGTGTCACTGATGAAGATTTTCTCCCATTCTGTGGGTTTTCTGTTTGCTCCTGGTTGCCTCCTTTGATCTACAGAAGCTTTTGAGTTTAATGAGATCCCAGTTTTTAATTCTTTCCCTTGTTTCCTGAGCAATTGATGTCTGGTTCAGAAAATCCTTCCCTACACCTATATATTGTAGGTTTTTGCCAATATTTTCTTCTAAGAGTTTCAGAGTTTCAGGCTTTACATTGAGGTCTTTGATCCATTTGGAACTGACTTTTATGCAGGGAGAAAGATAGGGGTTTAGTTTCATTCTTATACAGGTGGAGATCCAGTTTTGCCAGCACCATTTGCTGAACATGCTGTCTTTCCTCCACTGAATATTCTTGGCCCCTTTGTCAAATATCAGGTGGCTGAAATTGCATTTACTCATATTTGGATCTTCAATTTTTGTTCCACTGATCTATGGGTCTATTTTGTGCCAGTACCATGTTTTTTTATGACTATAGCTCTGTAATACAGCTTAAAATCTATTATAGTGATCCCTCATCATTGCTCTTACCCTGAGGTCTTTTATGCTGCCATATGAATCTTAATATTTTTTTTCCAATTCTGTGAAAAATGTCATGAGGATTTTGATTGGCATTGTGTTGAATATATAAATGACTTTTGGTAGGATGGCCATTTTCACAATATTAATCCTTCCAATCCACAAGCATGGGACATCCTTCTGATGTCTTCCTCAGTCTCTTTATTTAAAGATTTAAAATTTTCATTGTAGAGATCTTTAATGTCTTTGGTTTGGTTTATTCTGAGATATTTTATGTCTTTGCAACTATTGTGAAGGGTAGTGCTTCTATGTGCTCTTTCTCTGATTGCTTATTATTGGTATATAGAAAGGCTACATACATTTGTAGGTTAATTTTGTAACCTGCCACTTTACTCAATGTGTTAATAATTTCTAGGAGTTTTCTGGTGGAATGTTTGGTGTCTTTTAGATATAATGTCATATCATCTGCAAAAAGGAATAATTTGATCTCTTATTTTACAATTATTACTCTTTAATTTCCTGCTCTTGTCTTATTGCTCTTTCAAGAGTTACAAGCACTATGTTAAAGTGAAGTGGAGAGAGTGTACAGCCTTGTCTGGTTCCTGATTTCATTGGGAATGCTTCCAGGTTTTCTCCATTTAGAATGATGTTGGCTGTGGGTTTGATATATATGGCTTTAATTACATTGAGGTATGTTCCCTCCTGTACAATTCTCCCTAGGACTTTGAACATAAATGCAGGTTGAATTTTGTCAAAGCCTTCTCTGAATCTATTGAGATGAGTGTGTGGTTCTTGTCTTTGAGCCCA
Organism: Nannospalax galili; assembly: GCF_000622305.1. Classification (NCBI taxonomy): domain Eukaryota; kingdom Metazoa; phylum Chordata; class Mammalia; order Rodentia; family Spalacidae; genus Nannospalax; species Nannospalax galili. Next base: position 2,517,145 of record NW_008331140.1, read on the forward strand.
TTTATATGATTTATGATGTTTATCGACTTACATGTATTGAACCATCCCTGCATCTCTGGGATAAAGCTGACTTGATCATGGTGGATCATCTTTTTGATGTGTGTGTATGCGGATTGCAAGTATATAGTTGAGAATTTTTTGCATCTATGTCTATTAAGGATATGGGTCCATAGTTTTCTTGTTTGGTTGTATCTTTAGCTGGCTTTGGTATTAGAGTGATGCTGTCTTCATAGAAGGAATTTGGAAGTTCTCCCTCCATTTCTATCTTTTTGAATAAATTAAGTAGTTTTGGATGTAGATCTTCCTTAAATGTCTTATAGAATTCTGCTGTAAATCCATCTGGTCCTGAGGTTTTTTAAGTCGGGAGGTTTTGTGTTACTGTTTCAATTTCTTTTTGTGTTATGGGTCTGTTTAAGCTGTTAAACTCTTCTTGGTTTAGTTTTGGTCATTCCCATGCCTTTAGATATCTTTCCATTTCTTTTAGGTTTTCAAATTTAGTAGCATATAGGTTTTTAAAGTATTCCCTTATAATGTTCTGTATCTTTCTGGTGTCTGTTGTGATGTTTCCCCTTTCATCTCTGATTTTGTTGATTTGGAGGTGCTCTTTCTTTATTTGGTTAACTGGGATAGCAGTCTGTCAATCTTGTTTATCTTTTTAAAGAACCAGCTCTTGGATTTGTTGGATCTTTGTATTATTTTCATTGTTTCAATTTCATTAATTTCTGCCTTGATTTTTGTTATTTTTTCTTGTCTGCAGGGTTTGGGTTTTGTTTGCTGTTGCTTTTCAAGTGTGTTGAGTTGCAGGGTTAAGTCATTTGTGCTGGATAGCTTTAGTGTCAACTTGACACACCTGGGTTGAGGGAACCTCAGTTGGGGAATTTCCTCTATTGGGTCCCAGAGGTTTTGTTCTGTTGTAGAGCTCTTTTCATTTAGTTCCAGGAATACCTTTATTTCTTTCGTAATTTCTCTTTTGACCCATACATCATTCAGGAGTGTGGTGTTTAATCTCCATGTGTTCATGTGGTGATTAGGGCTTCTTCAGGTGTTGACTGTAAGCTTTATTGCATTACGGTCTGATAGAGTGCATTGAATTAACACAACATGGGTGCACTCAAATGCATGCAGGCAACACCCTCATACACATAAAATAAAAATAATAAATAAAATATTTTTAAAAAAGAATGCATGGAATTATTTCAATCTTTTTGTGTTTGCTGAGGCTTGTTTTGTGTCCCAGTATGTGGTCGATTTTGGAGAAGTTTCCATGGGGTGCTGAGTAGAAATTATGTCCTTTGGTGCTTGGGTGGAATACTTGGTAGATGCCTGATTAAATACCTTTGATATATGGTATTGTTTCATTAAGATGTCTCTCTGTTAAGTCTCAGCCCTGTTGAGCTATCTAATGGAGACAGTGGGGTATTGAAGTCCCCTACTATTAATGAGTTGGGATTAATCTGGTTCTTCAAGTCCTGTAGTATTGTTTTTATGAAGTTTGGTGCAGAAGAATTTGGTGAATATGTGTTCATGATTGTAATATCTTCTTGATTTATTTTTCCTTTGATCAGAATGAAGTGGCCCTCTTTATCTCTTCTGATTAGTTTTATTTTAAAGTCTATTTTGTCAGAGATTAGAATTGCTATGCCTGCTTTTTAATTAGTGCCATTTGCTTGGTAAGTTTTTTTCTATCCTTTCAGTTTGAGTTAGTGTCTGTCTTTGAAAGTGAGGTGAGTTTCTTGCAGACAACAAAAAGATGGGTTTTGTTTCTTAATCCTTTCACATAGTCTGTGTCTTTTGACTGGGGAGTTCAGTCAGTTAATGTTTAAAATTATGAATGAAACATTAATATTGAGAATCCTGTCAATTTTTATTTCTGTTTACATTCTTGATGTTGCTGTACTTTTCCACACTTAAATCTTCATTGAATTTCTTTCCACAACCCCTGGGTATATTCGTTCCTTTCTTTAGCTCTTTGTATTGTTTCCAGAATTCTCTGAAGGGCTAGTTTTGTGGACATGAACTCCTTCAGCCTATTTATGGCATGGAAGATTTTTCTTTCCCCTTCAATTATGCTAGACATTTTGGCTGGATATAATAATCTGGATTGGCATCTGTGGTCATTTAAAACTGGGAATGCTTTGGTCCAGGCTCTTCTGGCTTTCATATTTCAAACTGAAAAAAGTCAGCTGTAATCCTAATGGGTATGTGACTTGTTGTTTCTCTTTTGCAGCTTTCAGAATTGTCTCTTCATTTTGTACGTGTAGCGTTTTTACTATGATGTGCCATGGAGAGTTTCTCTTCTGGTCCTGTCTATTTCGTGTTCTACATGCTTCTTGTATTTGTATGGGCATATCTTTCTTTAGTTTTGGGAAATTTTCTCCCTTGATTCTGTTGAAGATCTGGTCCATGCCATTATCTTGGGATTCTTCTCCTTCTCGTATGCCTATGATTCGTTAGATTGGTCTTTTTATGGTGTCACACAATTCTTGCATATTCCATTCTTGTGATTTCTTAAATTTTTCATAATCTTTGCTTGAAGGATCTAGTTCGTGCACTCTGTATTCCAGTCTTGATATTCTGTTTTTCATTTCATTCATCCTATTGGTGCGGTTTTTCTCCTGTCATTTCTAATTGGCTTACTGAGTGTTTCACTTCTGTCTTTATTTCAGCCTGAGTGTTCTTCAATATTTCTAACTCTTCTGAATTCATTCAGAGAAGTTTTTCCCTATCTTCCTTCAGTTCTTTGATTTCTTTTTTTGTGTGTTCTTTAAAATTCACTGAATTCTTTTATCATGTTTATAATTGTCCTTTTGAGTTCCATGTCCTGCATTATCTCTAGGGGCTTCTCACTGTACTCCTCTAGAGGACTACTGGTATTTGGTGGTGATATGTTATTTTGGTTTTTCATGTTTTCTCTGTGATTTTGACATGTGAATTTCTTTAGTAGTTTCTGATTTTTGTGAGACTCAAGCCTTCAAGATTAGGTGTGCTTCTTTTTCTGAACTTTATGTGCCTTTGTGGTTTACTGTTTGGGCATGAAAAGCTGGTTCCTCTAAGCTTCCTGTTCTCTTTTGATTTTATATTGCAGTGGCCAGATTGCTTTTTTCTTCAGGAGTTCCCACAGAAGCCCAAGTCAGATGAAGATCAGATGCTCTCAGGCTTTCTCCTATGGTCTGGATCCCTCCAGGAAAGATTCTGACCTCAGGAATTTGGGGGGTTGGACTCACCTGGTAGCTGGGCCCAGGAAAGATTCTGGTTTAGGGCAGCTGGTGTCCATGCCACCCAGAGATGCAAAGGAAGGTGGGGGCAGGAAGTGACCCTAAGTTTCCTGGGAAATGCACTGAGGAGCTGGGTTGGTCTGGATGCAAAGGATCAGGAAGAGGAAAGGTCAGCCCTAGCATCCATGAAAGAGGCTTGTGGGTAGTGCAGGCCAGAGAAGCAGAGGGAGGTGAGGGAAGGGCCAGGCCTAGAATCAGTGCTCCTGGGGACCCAAGAAGGTACTGAGCTTGTCTGCATACAAAGTATCAGGAAGCAGTGGTGGTTCCCCAGGTGTGTGGAGTGCCAAGACAAGGAATGAGACAGGACCCCGAAATTACACAGTTTTAACTGAAGTAAATTAATTTCTACATGAACCTTACATTGAAGGCATATGAAACTGACCTGTAAGAATTGATACAAATATCATTGGAAAGAATGTATCACCATATTCATATTTACTATGTATTCTAGAAATTTCCAATTTCTTTGCATGCATATGTTTACATATGTGCTTGTATGATTGTCTATGATGTGAATATATATACATATTTGATATATCTAAACTTATCATCATTTATACTTCAAATTTTATCATTTCCTCTTCATTTTTATGATACACACACATACACACATATAAGCATGTACTTCAATCAGTTAAATGAGAATAATACAAAATAACTTTTGTATAATAATACTCAACTAATTGTATACATCACATAAAAAAAAAACACTCTATTATCAGAGGTTTAAGAAATCAGTAAAGTTGCTACCCACAGACATGTTATGTAATTCCAATTGCCCAAGAGTTAAAAAATAATTACTGAAAAAACCACATCAAGAAATATATAAAATAAAAAAGTCGTCATGCTAGATAGCTTTACTTGTAAATTGGCATACTTGGGTACAGGGAACATTAATTCAGGAATTTTCTCAATTAGATTTACCTGTGGCCATATCTGTTGGGCATTTTCTTGACTGTTGAATGACATCAGATGGCCCAGTCCACTGTTACTGTGCTACCCTGGAACGTGATCCTCTGTTGTATAAAAAAGCAGGCTAAGCACAGGCCAGAGGAGCAAACCAGGAAACACCATTACTCTATGGTCTGTGCTCCAGGTTCCTGCCTTGATTTCCAACCTTGGCTTCCCTTGATGATGGAATCTATGATGAAGACAAAATAAATATTTACTTCCCCAAGCTTTTTTTGGTCAGCGTTTTCATCACAGCAAAGAGAAACAAACTGAACAGAAATTCATAGTAGAGGATGGGATATTGCTGTGATGTACCTGATCATATGTGTTTGGGGTGATTGTGGGAGTTTTTGGATCTTAGGACTAGAAAAGTGTTTGGAGCTGTTTTGTAGGAACTAGAAGGATAATGCTTAAAGATAATGAGACCTAGCTTGTGAAGTGTTTGTGTGTGTGTGTGTGTGTGTGTGTGTGTGTGTGTACAAAATGTTTCATATCATGGTCAAAAATTAAAATAGAAAGGAGTACTAAGGCTTAGGGTGTCTCTATCTACTTTATGGACTTATCTTCAGTAACCTAAGTCTCCTCACTATGATTTATCTCCTAAAGTCTTCACAAATGTCCAATAAATGTAACAAATTTGTAATATTCCTTTTTGGGGGACTGGGTCTCCTTGTACCCCAGCTGCCTGTAACTGATTATGTAGACCAGGCTGGCCTCAATCTCCCAGAGATCCACTTGTTCATAAGATTTTTAGGGGATTTTATGATCCAATCTGTTGAATGTGCCTTCTGAGGAAAGAAATTCTATTCAGGGTTTGCATATTTTTATATTGAGCTACTCCTTTTGCTTAGTTGATTCACAGAAGTACTTTGTCTTCTTTATACTAATTCATTCATAAGAGAGAAACCACAGAATTTTTTTCTTATACCTTGCTTTAACTCCCCCCAACTTTCTCTCTCTCTCTCTCTCTCTCTCTCTCTCTCTCTCTCTCTCTCACTAAGGTACAAGGTCAAAACCCTGTGTTTATATGGCAAAACCTCTACCACTGACCTCCATCTTCAGTCCCATCTTTTCACTTTCTTGATAGTGTCCCTCGACACATATTACAAAGTTTTAAATAATCGTTTGTTGTCCCCATTCCTCTCATCATTGTCCCTGCAAGCCTCCCTCACAGGCTGGCTCCTATTCCTTAAACCTTAATTCCAGGACTACCTTTCCAAGACAGATTACCCTCTCAACCAATCCCTAAATTCTCATCCAGGTGTCCTCCTCACTGGCTAATTCCCAGCCTCTGGATCAGGCAGACAGACATGCTAAGCCAGGAGTAAGCTCACTGTCTCCTCCCCATTTCTCTCATTCACCTACACACTGTCCTCTACTGGCTTCTCTAATAGGCAGGCATATCCTTGGCTCCAACTCATTCTCCACAAGAGGACTAGCTACCCCATTCCTCTCATCGGTATCCCTGCAAGCCTTTCTCACAGGTCGGTTCCTACTCCTTAAACCCAAATCCCAGGACTACCTTCCCAAACCAGATTAACTAATCACCCCAGTATAGATCCTTAAGTTCTCACCCAGGTGGCCCCCTCAATGTCAAATTCCCAGCCTCAGGATCTGGCAGACAGACCTACTCAGTCAGGACTCTGAACCAAAATTAAATTAAACAAAAACAGAGTAGAATTTCCTGTTGAACACATAACCAACAAGGAACATCCATATTCCCAGAAGACAATGCAAAAACACAAATAATATGAAAAACCAGGAAAATATGTGTCGGACGCTCAGACAGGTACGGCACAGGGGCAGAGGTCAGGACCAGCCTGGGTCCTCTCTTAGGGGGTGAGCGGGATGGTGAGTGTTGGCGACTCAAAAACCACACCGAGTCAAGAGTCTTGTCAAGGCAGGAACTCACTTTATTGCATCAGGCATGAACTTATATAGTTTAAGCAAAAGGGGTGTGGAAAAGGGGGTGGGTATAGGAATGTGTCATCTGGGGCGAAGACTGTGGGCCACTGGGAATTTATTACACCAGTTGTTACTGGGCAGAGGCAATCTTAGATAGGGCACTGCTGAGTCACCTCCACACGGAAGTGACAGGTCAGAGACAGGTCGCTAAACTTTAGCCTGGCTTAAGAAATTATATTAGGCCTCATTTTCCTCCATGCCATGTGTATGAGGGTCCCGAAGGCCCAACAAATATGTCCCCCCAAAAATCCACAAGTCCTACAGAAGAGAACATTGAGACTCACCCTCTAGAACCCCAGGACACAGAATTTAAAAGAACAATTATAAACATAACCAAAGAATTACAAGAAAGCACAGACAAATAATTCAAACAACTCAAAGAGGAAAAGCATAAACATTTGACAGAAGATCAAGAATATGCAAACATGTGGCTTAATGAAATATCAAAAACAATTTGAAAAGCAAATTCAATAAAGAGATAGAAATATTGAAGAAAACCCAAGTGGAAATGAACACAGGACTCAGATTCAATAAACCAAGTAGAAACAATAGGACAAAGTCTCCCAAGCATAATGAATACAATGGAAAACAGAATATGAAGACTGCAGGATAAAGTTGAATATCTGGGACTCATTAAGCAAAGACTATGCAAAATTCAACAAAACACAGGATGAACATACTCAGGATATGTGAGACAACATGAAATGACCAAACCTACATATTATAAGCATACAGGAAGGAGAAGAAAATTAAACCAATGGCATCAAGCAGATCTTCAATAAGGTTATAGAAGAAAACATCCCTACATTAAGGAAAGGTATACCTATAGAGATTCAAGAAACAGAGAGAACACCATTAAGACATGATTAGAGCAGAAAGTCCCCATGAAATATCATAGTAGAAACAGTAAATGTACAGAACAAAGAGAGGGTACTGAAAGCTGATAGAAAAAAACAAGTTACATATAAAGGAAAACCCATCAGAATAATAGTTGACTTTTCAGGGCAAACTATGAAATCCAGAAGAGCCTGGAACAAAGTAATCCCAGTTCTAGACAACCATGGACACCATCCCCGAATACTTTATCCAGCAAAACTATCTATTAAGGTCGAAGGGGAAGAGAAAATTTTCCATGACACAAATAGGCTGAAAGAATTCATGTCTTCCAAACCAGCACTACAGAGAAAACATGAAGTAATGCAAAGCATTGAAGAAAGGAATGGGTATACCCAAAAGGCTATAGGAAGAAAATAAAGAAAGCAGTAAAGAAAGAACTCATGAAATTTGCAGGTAAATGTATGGAACTAGAAAGTGATATATTAAGTGAAGTAACACAGACTCAGGAGAAAAAAAAGATGTATATTCTCCCTCATATATGGAACCTAACACCATATTCTGATAAGTGAGTATGTTTCCAGACATAAGTACAGGAACCAGGGTATTGAAAAGGAACCAGGGAAATAAAGGAAAAGAAAGAATCTGATAAAAGGAAAGAAGGAGCTCAAGAGAGGTGTAACCACAGGAGAACGGTATTATTAAGGGAGAAATGGGAAAAATGGTGGTACTTTAAGTGGGGAAGCCAAGACAAAATGGTTAGACAATGCAAGCGACAAATAATGCATAGCTAGTTTTAAAAAAATCAGAGGGAACCACATTAATCAAACAACCTACTGACAAATTATACATACAAGTAGCTCAAGGAGAATAATACATATCTAGTCAAGGTTTATCTGAGAATGTTTGGACTTTGTCCGAGCTTTATCTACATGGCACATGGTAAAAAAAAATACCAGACTGGTGGAACTAATGTTCTTGGATGTTTAATAGCCATAATTTGAGGCCTACAGTAATTTGGTCAGAGGGATATAAAGGACAGTTTTTGCTCCTTGCCCTCCTAGGTCAACTAAGTTCCAGGGGACTATGAGCACCACAAAAAATGTCCTGTAACTGTGGTGAGTCACCAGTCCTCTTGATCAAGGAGGCCGTGGAGACCCCATCAAATGTATTTGAACCAGTGTCCAGTCTACAAAGAGGAGGATCAGTACAGAGGAAACACTTCCTCCATGCTTCCAAGCAAAGGCAGCCATGGTCGAGCAGGACCTTTGACTTATCTTCACATAGATGGAGCTGGTAAAAGAAAGGAGTCAGGGGATCCTCCCAAGCCCATGTGACCCCTGAGGAACAGATGCTCAAATGGCCTTAAGAGTAAAAATAAATTGGTTTATCTGGGCCAACTTTATGGTCTTAAATACCCAAAAAGGAAAGTATAACCAAATATGAAAGGGGTCAATATAATTTTTAACAGTCCATGTGTATAGCTAAAAACTACATATCAAGAAATAATGCCAGATGGGACATACCTTCCTTTGAATTGTTGGCCAGGGTGGTTCAAGGGACTCCCAGAAAGGAACCCAGCATAGAACTGGGAAAAATGAACAGCAGACTGGCTCCAATTTTATATAAAGGAATATTGGCAACTGATTGCTGCTAGTTGAGGAAGAGCTGATCTTCCTAAAATAAGGATCTCTAGATAGGATGACTAGATTCAGTGGATTAAGGAAGAGATGATCTTCTTAAAATAGGGGAGCACTAGATAAGCTGACTAGATTCAGAGGATAGACAACCACTGGGGAACGGCTGGGGGTGCTGACAACATAGTGGAGAGTAACAGGGATGATAGAATATATGGGCTCCAGTGGGGTGGGGGGAAGGCTAAGGGAGGGTGCCATTTGGGAAGTGGGTATATAGATGAATATGATTGTTGTGTATGTTCTGTAAGATATACATACCAAAAAATCAACAAATAAAAAATGATTCATATTTGAGGAAGAAGCATAAAAATTGATTTCATGTTAATTAGTGGAGGTAATAAACTTTACAATTGAAATCTACCTGATGACTTTATATCCATACTCAGGTGCCAAGGATCCCAGTGCAACTGCCTGTGGCTATTAATAATCAGATACACAGAGATTAGAGACACATGTGCAAACATCTAAGGGTTAGTAGAATTAAAAATTAGTTTTTTTTGTATGAAATAGTATATTTTAAAATGAAATGGAGATCTTTTTTAAAATGTTAAAACCTCATTCAATTTTATGTCTTATAGGATTTATATTGAGTTCAATATTGTATAATGGTATTAATTCAACTGTGAACCTAATAATTTACAGCCACTTTTTGAAAGAGGTGCAAATTTTCTCTGGAAATTGTCATTGAATATGTTAATGCTGTAATGATATGCTTCTTCTAATCATGTGGTTATTAACTAATAAAAAGAAAATAAAATGCAGACTTGAAAGGACAAAAAAATTATTCAAAAAGATAGAAAGAGAGGGAGAACTCCCAAACTCCTTCAGTGAAGTCGGTGTCACTCTGATATGAAAATCAGGTAAAGATACATCAAAAAGAAAGAAAACTATAGACCCGTATCATTAATGAACATAGATGCGAAGATACTCCACAAAATACTTGCAAACTGCATACACGTACACATCAAAAGATCATCCACCGTGATCAAGTTGGCTTTATTCCAGAGATGGCAGGGATGGTTCAATATTCTTAAGTCAGTAAAAGTAATAAAACATATAAATGGATTTAAAGTCAGAAATCACATGGTCATCTCAATAGATGCAGAAAAGGCATTTGACAAAATCCAACATGTATTCATGTTAGAAGTCCTAGAAGGAGTTGGTCTGGAGGGAACATACCTCAACATATTTAAAGCTGTACACAACAAACCCATAGCCAACATCATCCTAAATGGAGAGAAACTGGAAGCATTCATATTAATATCAGGAAATAGACAGGGTTGTCCACTATCTAATCTCCCTTTAAATGTAGTGCTTGAAACTCCTGCTAGAGCATTAAGACAAAAGAAGGAAATCAAAGGAGTACCAATTGGAAAAGAAGAGGTCGATTTATCCCTATTTTTAGTTGATATGATATACATACAAGATCCCAAAAATTCCACTAGAAAACTGTTAGAATTGATTAATGCTTTTGGCAAAGTGGCAGGATACAAAATCAACTTACAAAAATCAGCAGCAGCCTTTCTATATACCAATAACAAGCAATCAGAAAAGAAGCACTAGAGGAAACCCTCTGATTCTCAATAGCCTTAAAAATAAAATATTTAGGAAGAATCCTAAAAAAACAAATTAAGATATCTACAATGAAAATTTCAAAACTCTAAAGAAAGAGATAGTGGAAGACAATAGGATATGGAAAGAACTACTATGTTCATGGATTGGTAGAATCAATATTTTGAAACTAACCATGTTACCAAAAGCACGTTATAGATTCAATGCGATCCCAGTCAAAATACCTTTGACATTCTTCATAGAACTTGACAAAATATTCCTAAAATTCATATGGAATCACAAAAGAGCTTGGAGAGCCAAAACAACCTTGGACAAAAAGAACAATGCTAGTGGTGTCACCATACCTGGTCTCAACTTATATTTCAGAGGTATAGTCATAAAAATAGCATGGTACTAGCACAAAAATAGACACATAGATCAAAGGAACACAATACAAAACTCCAACATGAGTTCATATAATTTCAGCCAACTGATACTCAACAAAGGTTCTAAGAACACACAATGGAGGAAAGATGGCATCTTCAATAAGTAGTACTGACAAAACTAGATCTCTACCTGCAGAAAAATGAAAATTGACCCTTATCTTTCACCCTGCACAAAACTCAACTCCAAATGTATCAAAGACCTCAATAGAAAACCTGAAACTCAGAAGCATCTAGAAGATGAGGTATGCATCACCCTCCAAGATATAGGCATCACCCTCCAAGATATAAGCATCACCCTCCAAGATATAGGCATAAGAAAGGACTTTCTAAACCACACACAAGCTGATCGGGCACTAAAGTCAACAATCAATAAGTTGGACCTCATTAAATTATAACGTTCCTGTACAACAAAAGAAGCAACTAAGAAAGCAATGAAGAAACCCACTGAGTTGGAGAAAATCTTCACCAGATACACATCTGACAGAGGATTAATACTCAGAATATACAAAGAACTCAGAAAAGAAAGAAACAAGAAGATAAATGACCCAATAAGAAGATGGGTGATAGATCTAAACAGAGAGTTCGTAAGTGAAGAAATAAAAATGGCTAAGAAGCACCTTAAAATGCTCAATATTGTCAGTAATTACAGAAATTCAAATCAAAACCATTTTAAGATTTTATTTTACCACAGTCAGATTGGCCAAGATCAAGAGAATGGAAGAGTCCAAATGCTGGAGAGGATTTGGAGAAAGAGGGATGCTCTCTCACTGCTGGTAGGAATGAAAAGCTGAGCAACCACTATTGAATACAGTATGGAGAACCCTCAACAAATTTAAAATGAACCTACCATATGATCCAGTGATACCACTCCTTGGCATATACCCAAAGGACTCATAGTTCTGTAGAGACACCTGTACATCCATGTTTTTCTGCTGCTCTTTTCACAATATCTAAGAAATGGAAACAACCTAAATGTCCCTCAACTGATGAATGGTTAATGAAAATGTGGTACATCTACTCAATGGAATTCTACTCAGCAGTAAGAAAAGATGAAATTATGAAATTTTCAGGTAATTGGATGGAGCTATAGAATGTTATACTAAGTGAAGTGACACAAACACAGAAAAACAAGAGACATAGTTTTTCCCTCATTTGTGGATTGTAGCACCAATCCCTTATATGTGAGTATATAAATTATGATGTAACACCAGGAGCCAGGGAAAGGCAAAAGTACATGAAGGTAAAGGAAAAGAAGCAACCTGAAAGGGAGATAGTAGGGAACATATGCTACTTGAGGGAGGTGAAAAAATTGTAATTGGAAGGGGGAGAGGAGGGAGGGACATGCAAGTGACCGTGATGTGGGGAAGCTAGGGAACTCAAGAACAGAAAGATGGCAGGAGGCGGGAGGTATTGTGGGGAGGGTAGGAATAATGGGGACACTGTGAATAGGAAAAGAAGGATGAGGGAGGTTGGATGGGAGAAGAGTAGAGATGAGTGAATCTTGGGGGGCTAGGAATCATACAAGGAAAAGTGATGCCCTATAAACCTTATGAGAAATGCACATAGAGTGTCTGAACGTTATTATACGTGTATACCTAGGAGCTGCTTGGAAGGGAATGCAGTGTGTGATAGAAGAGACCCCCCCTAGAGCAAATAACATATCATACTGCACTAATCCAAGAAACTTCTTTTTGCAACAGATGGAGGCTACCACAAATTTGCACATCTGGCCAGGCATAGAGAACATACACATTGGAGATGCCCAGTACAAAGTGACATATCTGCAGTAGAATTCCTACAACCAAAGGTCATGGAACATAGCAGAATAAGGGGTAGAGAGAGGGCTAATACACCCTTGAACTCTCACCAGTGAGGCTTCCATGTACATCAGAGTGCAAAACACACAGAAGGCCTCAACTGCCCAAGCTTTGGAGAATACAAGACTGTAGAGTGTAGGATGGGACTCCTATATGGACCCTCACCCACCCATGGCTCAGGAACCATTGCGGAAGAGTAGGCAGAAGGACTGTAAGAATCCGGACTGGTTCATGAACAAGGGGAGGTAGAGGCTTCCAGGCTGACGGAGGCTGTCTCAAGTGCACCTGCGGCAACAGTGCCATCCAATGCGGGACCCATGTCAGCTCAATTAAACAAGGACCCAAAGGGGAGGTGAGAAATAGGTGCGGGGTCAGCACTAGATTGAGAACTATTTGAGACTGGTTGCTGCTGGGTGAGGGAGAGTATGACTTACATATGACCACTGAATGGGCTGACTAGACTCCAGTGGACACATTTACACTGGAGGACATTTGGGTCCAAACACCTGAATGACTAGAACTCAGAATGTATGGTAGAGTGCACAGGGTTTTTTTTGGGGGGAGGCATGGTTGGAGGAGGGGGTTCTGAATGTGATTGGGTAATGCATAAAGTTTTAAAAGCTCAATAAAAAATTTAAAGAAAAAAATAAAACAAAACAAAAAATAATCATTTGTCTATTTTTTGGAGACTGATTTTATGTCCTAGAAATCATTGCAAAACACATGGTAATAAAACTATCCCTTGTTTTCTTGTAAGCAATTATTTAAAATATTATATTTAGGCTTTTGATGCATTTTCAGTTATTTAACATATACAGTGCTATACACAGCTATTAAATAGTGGGTGGCATTTTAATATATATATAATATGCAATTATGAAACCAGTGTAATTAACATATTATCACCTCCATCCAATATATCTCATTTTATGGTGCTATAACCTTCAAAAGTCTTCTTTTAACTTCTTATGAAATACACAATAAAGTTTTCTTACCTCCATTTGTGGTTAATTTTTTGTTATTAATGTGTGTGTAAGTGTATGTGTGTATGGCACACCTACAACAGAACATTGTGGAGATCAGAAGATATCTTTGTAAAGTCAGTTCTCTTTTTCCACCTTTATGTGTCTCTTGGAGTTAGAAATTTTTGCCAGGCTTGTGCAGTAAGTGCCTTTACCTGCTAGCTTTCACATTATCCCCATTTAGGTTAACTTTAGATAGCATAAGTTAGGGGTCCAAATTCATTCTTTGGCAGGTGGTATTCAGTTTTCACAGAATCGTGTTTTGTTTTTCAATTTTATTTATTATTAGAGTGCATGTATGTGTACTCATAAAAGAAATCTGGTCAAGAGAATAAAAATCCCTGGCTTGAGTAGATAATTAAATTGCCAGCTAGTCAAACACCTGACATAGGAGCACCCCTAGGAAAGAGGATTCACCTTGTCATGCCAAAAAGATAGCTGGAATACCTAGTGCATTAATAAAATGGTGAACTTTTACTGCCCCAAATTCCTGCTTCTTAGTAGAGCTCACCTGCGCTGGGGATTTCTCTTTTTAATTCTCAGAGCATTATACTAAATTTTCCATTTGAGTTCATTTTTAAATTCTTAAATGAATGAGACTAAGAATCCTAAAATAGACCCCATTTTCCCCTGTATCATAATTTCTTGCAATATTTATTTAATTAACTTTTATTTTGCCTTCTGTATCTAGTGTCTGGGAGATTATGGTTAAATACTTAAGAACTCTAGCCCTACCCTAATGCTTTCCAGACCTGGGATTCATTCAGTAGTTAAAGATTCAAGATTGTTTTATAAAAAACTACAATTTTAACTTGTAATTGCTTAAATAACATTCTTCTATCATTCTATTTATTTATTTTTGCAGTTAAGTATTTTTTACTACTTTCCTAAAACCTCAGTTCTTAATTACTGACTCATACAAAGAAATCAGGAATGAAAATAACTGGTACACCTCATAGGAACTCCCTGGGATACTCCTTATCACAGGATAAGCAGCCCATTTTCCTTTATTTATTATAATTATTATTATTATTATTATTATCATTATCATTATTTTGTCCCTTAAGTCAAATCTTTAGAATGACATGTATTTTTGTGGCTGGGGTATATGGACTGGAGAGAGTTACATCAAAGTTAACATATGAAAGAAGATAGCTTGCAGAGTAACACTCAAAGTCCTTCTTCCACTTGGCTTCACCTAAAAGACATAGCCTTTGTGAGAAAAATTCTCAATATACAAACTTGGAGAAGCAAGTGCCCTGTAAATAGCCTATAAATGGTATCAATAGTCATGTATTAGGTATAGAGGTTGCATTATAGATGTGTCACTTAGGCCTGGGCACTTTATAGAAAATATCTGTGTGTGGCCAGTTGTAGGTGGCAATAGATTCTGTCTGGTGCAAAAGAAGCTTCTTTGATAAGTGGTGACTGTGATATTTGTCTCTAAATACAAGGTTACATATTGTGCACATAATAGGAAATTGTATTAGCCTACAGATGTGACATTAATGAAGTTCCTCATGCAACAGAATAGCAGGAACATGAAAGGTCACAATAGCCAATGAGGAGGTACATGACCATATGGAAATAGTGTCCTACAAGCTCCAGGGGCCCTGCACATATGAATCTATAGCAATGATGTTATTGTACACAAGTCCCATGCAAACTCAAGCAGACAAAACACCCAGAATAGAACTGGGCCTGTGGAAATGGACATTAAACCCTATTCTTAGCTGGAGAAATATTGGCAACTGATTACTGCTAGGTGAGGAAGAGCTGATCTATCTAAAGCAAGGGACTCTAGACAAGCAGATTAGATCTCGGTAGGTGAACTTGCACTGAGGAACATCTGTAATGGGAACACTAACTTGACACAACAGGCTTTAACACAAATGACAGAATGTATGAATTCCATTGGGAGGGTTATGAGAGGGTGCCCATGGGGACAGGAGTATAAAGATGATTAAGATTGATTGAGATGTTCTATATGAAATACACAAAAATTCAATAAAAACAAATTAAAATAAATAAATAAAAGGTCATGTCTCTCCAAGCCCAAGATTTTCGCTCATTTTCCTTAGCTCACTAGCCCACTCCTACTTCCAGCAGTTTTCTCCCATTCTCAATAAGCTGTCTCTATTTCTTTTTTATTATTATTTATTATTTTTATTTTATGTGTATGCCTGTATTGCCTGCATGTAGGTAAGTGCATCTGTGTCATGAAATGCCTGTGGAGGACAGAAGAGACTGTTGGATCCCCTGAAATTGGAGTTACGGATAGCTGTTAGCTGCCATGTGGGTGCTGGGATTCGAACCCGGGTCTTCTGCAAGAACAGTCAGTGTTCTTAACCTCTGTGCTATCTCTCCAGTCCTGCTGTCTCTATTTCTATTTTTAACCATGTGTTCCTAGTGCAATCCTGAGTCCAGTGCCTACCAGAACATGGAATCAGGTGCCCCGTGAATTCGGATCCATGGCTGAGCACTAAGCATGTTTTTCTCTTTTCTTCTCCTTATCATCTTTTTCCCTGGATACTGATCAAAAATTTAAAGCTTCTTTATCTGGACACTTAGGCTTTATTTTTTTCTCTTTCTGTGAAGTCTCCTACTCCTTACACAATATAACTCCTTGTCTGCCTGCCTGCCTTGCTGAGCAGGCTGGCTCTCTCAGACACTAACTCTGAAAAGCATTAATGACTTTCTCCATTTTAGTTCTCCAACTCAGTCTTCTCAGCAGCTGCTAAGATCTTCAACTTGCATACTTTATTGTTTTTCTCTCAAACTCTAATACAATTGTCCTGAAGCTTCCTTCTCAGTCCATTTTGAAATTATTTTATTAAAGAGATTAAGATCCCAAAAGAGAACAAAAGATTTCCTGGTAACATTACCGTATGGCTAATTACCGCCCCCCCCCACATTGAGGGCTTACCTGACAACTCCTAGTGGGCCTGAGTGTATTGTGAAAGTGTCCTCAATTTGCTGTTCTCTCTGCCATGTCATTCTCTATGGTGTCTTCACCCCTCATCAGGGTCCTGGGATGAATAAATACAGATGCAATGGATGGTAATAAGAATGGAAGTACAGGTGTTAGTCATTCTAGTGCTAAAAGAGTAGCAACTTCTTAATGAAAAGAACAGTCCATTTTATCATGATAGAAAAATAATGACTTTCATGAATACTATCTCATATACTCTGTTAGTATTGAGTCAGCCTTCCTTTTGGTGACAACAGGGGATAGAAATTGCTTCAGCAGTTTAGGGTAAAAAGACCCTAAAGGAAATGTGACCAATTACTTTCTTGGCTAAGAGCTGGGAATTTCCTTGGACATGCCAGGAAACTTGTGAAAAAATACGAAGTAGGAAAAAAAAAAGAAAGAAAATTGATCTCTACAGAACAGGCATGTTTATTAGAGCACAAAATAAACCTAAGCAGGCACCCTCCCCTACAGTCCTAGGGCTAGAGAAAGTGGGTACCACCTCGTGGCCAGGGATCTGAAGGAGGAGGGATGACCTCCCTTACATACTCAGGGTTTTTATAATTTTCTCCCTTTAGTTAGAGGAAAGTGACTTCTGGTCGTGGATATCAGGGAAGGCAGTTGCAGGGTATTTTGTAATCATACAAGTTTTAGGTTCCATGAAAGTGGCAGGAGGGCTGCAGCCATGTGAGGAATATTCAGGACTTAATATTTCTCCATCATTCCTGGCTCTAAAGGAATATAAATGTATTTAGGGGCCATTGTCATGTCTAACTTCTTCCTGCTGAATGGAGGGCAAAGAGAGTAATCAGTCATTCACATCCCTTAAGAGGAGGATGGTTTTTACATGATCGCAGGTCACAGCTTGATAAATTGCTGTACCTGATTAACCAAGAGTCTCTTGAAAAGACTCAAGAAGTGTGTGTAGCATGGCAATTATAATCAACTAGGTGAATCAGGGAGGGTTAGCTAAGGGGGCAGGTGAGAAGAAATCCCTTCTGAGGTGTCCTTTCCCAATGAGGAAAGATTCACAGGTCATAAGATCTAAGCCCTATCTTTTGTGAAATACCATGGCAGCCAGAGAGTATATTTGGTCTTGAATACCAGTGAGTTGGAGTGCCATGTTGTTTATGGAGTCTCTAAGGGCTCTGGATAGTTCCTGAAATATATAATTCCTATCTGTAGGATGTAAATGACGTAACTAACAAGATGATGACTAGAGGGTGAAGGAGGACCTAGAATCTGACAGAAGGAGTGTTCCAATTTTGGTGGGCTTATAGAGGAAGAGCCCTGTGCTGGGCATATGGGGAGGTAAAGAAGCACACAATTCAGGTTGATGAAAACAGAGGTAGGCATCATGGGAAATAGTGGAAATGATACAAGAGGTGAGTACTCCTGGCAAAAGGCCAAGGTACTGCTAATGGAGTTGCAGGAGATGAGAAAGTGAAGTATGATGTGCCTGACTAGGTAAATTGGAGATTCTGTAGTGAACCAGGAGACAACTCCTCTGGGGCCTGTCAAAATGAGTTTTTGGTGATGGGTATGGGGATTTGAATAGTGAGTGAATTGTTAATGAGGGGAATATAGAGGATGGGTTTTGAAAGCCCTCCAGGACAGGGATGAACACACTCAGTGAAGAGAGACTGTGGCATATCATTGCCTGCAGGTGTGGGGAACGTGCCCCAAAGTAAAAAGACTAGGCAGAGGTAGAAGAAAACCTGGATGGGTGTGTAGTATTAAAAGGTTGCTTAAAGCCCAAGGTCTCCACTAAAGAGAAGGTCATCAGTAGTAAAAAGAGTCCCTGGCACGGGGTACAAGGCAATGTTCTATTTTCTATTTCCTTACAATATTTACTATTATAGACAGCTTTAGAGAACTGAATGACCAATGGTCATTTTCTGAATTAAGAATTAAAAACAAACAGGTTAATTTATTTATTGTAAATGTGATTGGAGTCATATCAGACAATTGTAAATGACTTTACAAAGCAATTTAGCTTACTCTGTTCTCAGTCAAAACCACTCAGGAATTTTAATTTAGGATATTAGGTGGCAGGTGTAGATGAACTTGCCTCAGTGCCAACCTTGAAGGAATCAGGACAGCCAACACTTTCCAAATAATCCAGGGTTCCAGGGACTTCTGGGCCAGGACTGAAGAATCCAGGCCTCCTCATTCCAGTAGCTGCCAGGAAAAAGCCTTTTTGGAGGGGCGAAAGGGTTGAACAAAGGGGCAAGGCATCGCCCCTGAGGGCAGTCCATTTTCCAATGTGCCATTGACTACAAATGGGGAAACACTAGGTGGGTGGCTGAGGTTTAGGGCATGTGTTCGCCCAGTGACTGTTTGTAATGTAATAAAAGAATATAGTGGTGTTTCTGGATTTTGTAGGGTTAGTTTTGTCTAGGTTTGCCTTAGGTTGCACAACATTAGAAGACGCAAGTATTTGGTATTTAACATGGAGGTGTCTCTCTTTCTCCTTCTCTGCCTTATCTTCTTTTGGGTTATTAGAAATCTTGAAGGCCAGGTTTAGGAGATCTTGCTGTGGGGATTAGGGGCTGTGTTCAAGGTTTTGAAGTTTTTCTGGATGTTGGTGGCTAATTGGCTAATGGTCTGAACATGTAGGAACAATTATCCCTCTAGGGTATTGTGATCCAGTCTAGTAAATTTAGCTTACAGCATCCCAGGTAGTGTGCTCCACAACTTAGGCACAGTGAGAGCATGGGAGCAGCCTCAGTTATCCAAGTTTCAGATCACTGGAGTTACAGAGAATAACAAGGAAGTTAAGAGTTACTA
The DNA here is from genome assembly GCF_000622305.1 of Nannospalax galili. Lineage (NCBI taxonomy): Eukaryota > Metazoa > Chordata > Mammalia > Rodentia > Spalacidae > Nannospalax > Nannospalax galili. The sequence continues at coordinate 2,536,464 of NW_008331140.1, forward strand.
CCACAAGGTGGACAAACAAAGTTAATGAAACATTGCGGATGAGCAAGACTTCAGGGCAAAAGGATCTGGAAGAGAAAAAAAATATATGAGTTTTGAAATACCTGAAGGGATTTAATGTAGCAATACTTTCCCAGATTTTTTCACCACCAACATTTATTTGGTAATCGGGCTATTGCTATCACAAGTACTTGACTTTGTTATTTTAAACATTATGATCATGATAAAAGTACAATAAATGATTTTTAACCTTTTGCCCAATGTGCTCAAATTCATTATATTAACCATGTGTAATGTAGAATTAATATTACAATGACATTGCAATCTATATGACCATATCAATCCCTGTACTTGTTTCCCTATATACAAAAAAAGTGTCTTTTGTTGGATCTCTCCCTAAATTTCCTGATTAATGGGCATTTTGCCTGTCCAAATTTAAGTAAAATTCTTTTAGAATTGTTGGATAAAGCAAGCTATTTGTACTGTTTGATGTAAAGTCACAAGAGAGGTGCCTGATGTAGGTATGATACTGACTACCAAAAATAATTCCTGTAATTTTCTACCATATAAACCTTTTGCTGAAATGTTTAAGATGCTGAATAATCTTTTACATAAATGCTAAAGTAGGTGCTTCTTAGAAAGTACCATCCAGCACCATAAGTTACATACAGGAACAGGAATCACAACCTTCTCAGTGAATGCAATCAATACACTGTTGCAGCTAACAATTTCTACAACTAATGTGATAAAATAACTCTTTTATTGTGGATAATGAGATCATTACTAGGTAAAATAAGATATATATGTTTAATGAAAATTTCTGGATAAGAATCCTATTTAGGTAAATTTTTTTTCTTTATGCTGAAACTCTGCACTTTAAGTGTCAATATCATTTTGATTAATTTTAATTTCCAAAAGATCAAATATTGGAGATTCCACATATGTTAAAATTCTACTTTTACCATTTGTCTTCTTCCCTGTCACAGAATCGGGGGGCCAACCTGAATTAAGAGAGAGAGAGATTTGGATTATCCCTTGAAATAAACATGCTTGAGTCTGAACTAGGAGGGCTAATCCCATCTCCAGAGCCAGCTTTTCAGTGACTACAAATAGCACATTACAATTTACTAATAGGTGTTTGTAAAGAGGAGTGAGGGACAAGAGAAGAATAGAAGGAAACCTTGGACATAGGGAACCTCACACAATCTGCTATCCCTGTATGTGAAAATTTTAAGATCTGATGGAATGTTTTGATCAAGTATGCCAAATTCAAGCCATGATTTATCATTATCTAATTTGTATAGTGGCAAGATAAGGGTCAATAAGCAATAAAATTTCGTTTGTTTTAAATCTGATTGGGGTTGCAAGACTGAGACGTTCTTTAAGAGGCAAGTTGTGGGGGTGCACCAAGGACCTTGGGAAATTGAAAACTCATGCTTCAGGACAAGAGTGCCGGGCCAAGATACCACAGACTGGGATTTGAGTTAGAGTGTCCTCTGAGAAAAACACCTAGCCTAGGGAAGACACAGACCAGAATCTCAGGCCATTCATTGGGGTGTCCCCCAAAATGAGTCTCTGAGGGATCTATCAAGTATATCTGGAGTACAAGTGTCTTTCATGTTCACCCTACAGAGGACACCTAGGTAGACAATGGTCACTTATCCTGAAGTTGAGCCAAGCATGGTTAGTGATGGTTGGAATGGACTAGCATGGAGTGTGACAGAAAGAGAGGCAAGACCAACAATAGGAAACACAGGGACAGAGGTATGGGAACAGGTTTTCAGAGTCAGTCAATGAAGACTTTGACATAAGGTCCTGCCTAGCCAATGGAGTAATATGAGTGCTGAACTCCCGATTACTTTTTGGTGTCGCTTAGCCATTGTAGGTATGAGGGATGGTTCAAGTTCTGCATGTAAGAAGTCAGAATGTAAGAAGTTGGAATTGTAGGATAGGAAGAAAAAGAAAAAAAGAGATATTAGTCAGGGTCCTGCCCTTGGAGAGAATACTCTCCCAGATTTCAGGCTCCATCTGTAAGGAAGTATGAATTGGGAAAGTGAATGAAGGACACCATCCTCTAAAGAAATAGCAGGTTTATTAGGGCAGAGAATGAACCTGAGAGGTGCACCCTTGTCTATGGCCCAGGGTCCAGAAGAGGTGGCCACCCCTTGTGTCCTGGAATATGGAGAGGAGTGACTTCTCTTACAGACTCTGGGTTTTTTAAAATATTTTTCTCCCTTTGGGGAGAGGGAATGAATTTGTGGTCTAAATTATGTCATATTGAGGAGGACAGTTACATGGTAGACTATAGTCATACAAGAAGCTGGGCTATAGGAAAGGGGCAAGAGGGCAGCAACCATGTGAGGAGCATTCACGACTTAAAAATTATCCATTAAAACTAACTAAGCCAACGATGTCTCTGGTTCCACCATAGCTAGAGTCTGGGAATGTCAAAAAGATAGCCTGTTTTTTTTCTTTGATTCTTTTCTGTAAAGGAGTGTCCTTGTCCTAGAAGCCACGCTGAGGACGTGACTAGAGTCTGGAGGGGCCTTTACACTTAGAATGAGAACTGGACTGACCAACTTGTCTCCCTTCCACTCTTGCCTCTAATCAAGCCTTATTAACTACCAAGAAATGAAGCTCAATGGTATGTCACTCCAGGTGAAGCATCCTGTTATATAGGAGTTCTGTTTTCTTTCTCCTAAGGTCACTATAATAAAATACTCCTTTGCAAAAATTCACCCTCTGTCTTTTGTGAATTTCATTCTTTGAATATATGAGACAAGAACTTGAAAGTGTATGGATTGAGGTGGCTATGATGGCTGTTGAGTTTCTGGGACCACAACATCTCAAGCAAAGCACAAGAGTCAGGAAAGGTTTAGTTGTTCTCAAAGACACCCCATTATTCCCATATCACTTTCACACTCTGCTAAGCTTTGTATTGGTACAAAATTTATGAGAAAGTTCTCTTAAGGGGAATGGGGATTACCTTCTCTGCTTATTAACATGCTATTTTATCCCTGATAAGGTTTTTGGAAAATAGTCAATTTAAGTTTACCTAGTAGTGCCAGGTGAGAGGAATACTTGCAGCCCAAGTTACTGATGTGTCAGTTGAGAGCAATAGTAACACTTTTTTTCTCTATGCTTCCTATGGTTGATGTGAGCCTTGTCTCTGTTTATTTAATTACAGTAACAGGAATAGTAACTAATATTGATACAAAGGAGAAACAATGTCCCCTAGAGGGTCCTTACGCTCAATCATAATATAATTTAAATGTGGGTTGTGAGCCTGAGCTTTAAAGAGCTAAACGATCTCTCCAGTCTCAAACACATGACATGCTGAAATTACCTCAATTTCCTTGCTAGTGTCTTTCCATAATTTTTTTCCATTCTACTGCTCATGAACTTCTGATGAACTAACTCTGAATAAGAGAAATGACAGGTTAACTTTCGTTTCAATTATTTTCCATAATAAATGGAATTCTTCCTTGAAAAAGAAATTAAAAATGGACTGAAACGGAAACTTTAGGAAAAACTTCTTAGAATTTAGGAAAATACTCAGGATAGGCAAACTGTAAATCTCAGCAGCTCCTTTGAAGAGGGGAATGGAAGGGAGAAGGACAAAAATCATAAAGATGTGCTAGTTTAGAGTCTACATAGATATCATAAGTATGGCAACCAAGCAGCCCCATGGCCAGAGAAGTTAGTTGTAGAGAAAAAGCTAAAGAAACCCAAAACATTGTGGCAACTAAAAAGCATTATGGAAAGGATGTTTAGATAAGAGGTAATCAGAAGAGGAGAGATTATGCTTTTCTCAGAAAAGCAGGCAAAATTTAACAGATAACCAAGTGTCTGCCTGCTACTCTGTCAACAAGAGCTACACTAAGAGGCAAGGATTCTGGGCAGGAAAAATTCACAATCAAAATTATCACACTAGATATTCCACCATCTTTTTAGCATAGCTTTTGGAGACCCCACTTTCCTAGGTGTAGTCCTGACCAGGTGATTGACCTGGAAATACTGGAAAGTTAAGTCTTCACCCAGGTCAGAGAAACTCGGTCTTGATTAATTTTATGGGGATTTTTGTTACTGTAACAAGACAAAGGAACTAAATATCACAGTTTAGTACTAAGTATCAAAACTGTGGGTATCAAATAAATAAAAAGTAAGGAAATAATAAAGATTCGTACTAAATTAGCAATGTAGTAGAATCATCAGTGTTCATAATGGGCATGAGTATCTATGAAAGGATGCACGTACCAACGTTTTTGTAGAATTCATATTGTAATTGGAGAATGGCTGAACCAAATATCAGAATATAATGTTAGAATCAAATTCAGACCAGACTGCTACTGAGTCTACAATACCTACAGCAACCCTTCCCTACTCACAGGCACTAATAGGCACCCTACAGAGGGCATTGTGCTTGAATCTCTAACAGAATACCAGGTGCCTGGATTTCTTAACTGGGAAAGTGAGATGTGAGATTACTTTAAATAGTGTATTGGTAGTCACAGAGCCTACTCTCTACTCCCTTCCTGCTTCCAGCCTGTGAACTAGAAAGCCAGGCTGCAGGCTCATTCTGTGAAATCTTCAGAGAACTATAAAAGAGACCCATCCCTGATTTCTTTCTTCAGAACCCCTCCCCCCAAATGCGCTATGATTCATGTGCTGGAGCTTGAATTTCTCAGAGACCCTGCTATGCTGTTGTCTGTCTGTCTGTCCATGGCATTAACAACTTTTCTAATAACTCCTCATCCTTCACAAATACAGCTTAGTGTCTATCTTGAAACTGCATCTGAAGCCTTTCACCAATCATCTCAAGAACATATATAAAAGAGAAAATAAGTTATACCTCAAACAATTTATGACATTAAACAACTAAACAGAAACCTAATCTAACAATATATGATTAGCAGGATCATATGGCTTTGTAAATGTGAATTGCCCCAAAGCAACATGTGACTCCTGTGTTCAGAGACTCCAGTATTTAAAGGAACTTCGTAAAACTAGTACGTAGTTCATCATAGTCATAAAATAAAACAGGAATCTCAAAGGAATTACCAATCAGAAACAATATGGAATGGTAACAATTTTGTATAAGGATGGGAATATTAAGTCTTAAATGTCTTGATATGAACCTAGATGAGAACTGGCTAAAAAAATATAAAGACATCTCATTTATAAACACATATATAAAACTAGAACAATTTGTACTACTCCAGAAAAAATATTACGGATGATTCAAACTATCATGTCTGTCTTTGTACTATACAGTGCATGAAATTATTTCCCTTCCTTACATTACGCATTTCTTTCAATTTTATCTTGCTGTATAGTTTCTTAGAGATTGAATTATCTGTAGAAGCATACTTTCTCCACTTCATTAATACTTGTCATATGTTTAAAGCTAAGTTCAAATTCTTAACTTACTTTATACTTTTATTTTTCTACTTTATATTTTCTGTTATGTACATACCTCATTTGACCTTTATCCTACATCTAATTTCATTTTTACATGCACATCACTTATTTATTTGAATAAATTATAATTCCTTGAATACAGGATCTTTTAAAAACTTCTTTTTAATTTAGAGATATGTGTGTGTGTATGTGTGTGTGTGTGTGTGTGTGTGTGTGTGTGTGTGTGTGTATGCTTGTGGCCATGACATTTATTGCAAAGCAGAGGGCAACATGTGGAAGTTAGTTCTCTCCTTTTATCAGAGACTGAATTCAGGTCATCTGGCTTGGTGGCCCGTACATTTACTGAACCCTAAATTCAGGACCTTTGTGCTAATTTACTTTTACCTGCCTAAATTTTTTTTCATATTATAGATACCCTTGAGAACATCAAAAATCATGTTAATAACATTAAGAAGATGTTAAGAGCTAATGTATAAATAACCATTTGGTACAAATATGCTGATAATATTGTACCCAGATTATAAATTCTTAAGAAAATCTCTGAGCTGGAGAGATGGCTCAGCAGTTAAGAGTGCTGGCTGCTATTGCAGAGGAACCAGGCTTGGTTCCCAGCACTGACATAGTGTTGAACAACCATCCATAACTCCAGTTCCAGGGGATCTGATGCCCTCTTCTGCTCTCTATGGGCATTGCAGGACATGTGTGAACTTATAGACTTTAAAGCAATAGAAACATAGACATAAAATAAAAGCAGTAAAGTTTTATTTTTAATTTTTTAAAATTTAGTAACCACATGATTAGAAGAAACATTTCAATACAGCTTTAACATATTCAGTAACACAATCCAGAGCAAGGACGCATCTCTTTCAAAAGTGGCTGTAAATTTTTAGGTCCACAGTTGAATTAATACAGTTATACAATATTGACCTCAGTAAAAACCCTATAAGACATAAAATTGAATGAGTTTTTACCATTTAAATATCTCAATTTCATTTTAAAATATGCTATTTCCTACATTTCTAATGCGACTAATGCTTAGATGTTTGCACATGTGTCTTTAATCTCTATGTATCAGATTATTACTAGTCACAATCGGTTACAGTTGGATCCTTAGTACCTGAGTATGGCTATAAAGTCAGGTAGATTTCACTGGTAATGTTTATCACCTGTACTATTTAAAATAGATTATGTATTTTTTTCATCTTTTTGAGAGAGGGTCTCCCTGTAGCCCAAGCTGACCTGGAACTCACTACGTAGACCAAGTGGCCTTGAACACACAGAGATCTGACTGGCTTTGCCTCCCAAGTGCTGGGACTACAGGCAAAGTATATTTTTATGCTTCCTCCTCAAATATGTCTTTTTAAAATTTTTTTTGATTTCTTTCTGTGTACAGAACATCTCACACAATCTTATTCATCTATATACCTACTTCCCCAATGGCACACTCCCCTAGCCTCCTCCCTTCCACACACTGGACCTCATGTACATTGTCATCACTGTTAATGTCCACTGAGTTGTCGGCACCCCCAGCCATTCCCCAGTGCTTGTCTGTCTGCTAAATCTAGTCAACATATCTAGAGATCCTTGTTTTATGAAAATCAGCTGTTCCTCATCTAGCCGCAATCAGTTGTCAAAATTCCTTTAGATAAGATTGGGATCTGCAGTTCATTTTCCCAGTTCTATGCTGGGTTACTGTCTGGGAGTCTTTTCAGCCAACCTGGCCAATAATTCAAAGGAAGGTATCTCCTGTCTGGCATCATTTCTGATTATGTAGCCTTTAGCTATACATGTGGACTATTAAAAAAATTTTATTGACACAATAATCTTTGTTTATACTTTCCTTTTGGGTGTTTAAGACCCTGCAATTTCCCTAGATAAAGAAATTTATTTTTACTCTTAAGGTCATTTGAGGAGCTGTTCCTCAGGGGTAACATGAGCTTGGGAGGATTCCCTGGTTCCTTTTTTTTTTTTTTTTTTTTTAATACCAGTTCCATCTATGTGAAGATAAGTCAAAGGTCCTGCTCAACCATGGTTGGCCTTGCTTGGAAGCATGGAGGAAATGTTTCCTCTGTTTTGACCCCTCCTCTTTCTAGACTGGACACTGGTTCAGGTCCATCTGGTGGGATCGCGACGGCCTCCTTGCTGAAGAGGACAGGTTACTCACCACAGTTACAGGACTTTTTGAAAGATGCTCATGGTCCCCTGGAACTTAGTCGACATAGGAGGGAAAGGAGCCAAAACTGTCTTTTATGTCCCTCTGTCCAAATTAGTATAGGCCTCATAGTATGGCTGTTAAAAATCCAAGAAGGTTAGTTCCATCAGTCTGATACTTTTAATTATCATGTGCCATGTATAGAGCTTGGGCAAAGACCAAATGCTGTCAGATGAGCCTTGCCTAGACATATATTACATTATTTGATCTGGTTGTATGTATAATTTGTCAGTAGGTTGATGGCCTAATATGGTTCTCTCTAGTTTTCTAAAACTAGTTAAGCTTTATCTCTCACATTGTCGAATCCTTCCACCCTGGTTTCCCCATTTAAGGTTCCCCCATTTTTCCCATTTCTCCCTTAATAATACCCTTCTCTTACGGTCCCACCTCTCTTGAGCTCCTTCTTTCCCTCAATCCCCTAGGATCCTTATATAACCTTCCCTCCTCCCTCCCCTTAAAATAACCCCATCTTTACCCATATCTCCCTTGTTAACACCTGTTTTCTACTCTTCTTCTCTTTCAGATTCTATCTTTTACTTTACCTCCCTGGTTCTTTTTCATTATCCTAGTTCCTGTAGTTATATCTGAATACATACTCACTTATAAGCATTTCGTGCTAGGATCCATATATGAGGGAGAAAAATACGTTGTTGTTTTTTTTTCTGAGTCTGTGTTACTTCACTTAGTATAACAGTTTCTAGTTACATCCATTTACCTGCAAATTTCATGATTTCATCTTTCTTTACTGCTGAGTAAAACTACATTGTATAAATGCACCACATTTTCATTCTCAACTCATCAGTTGAGAGATACTTAGGTTGCTTCCATCTCTTAGATATTGTGAAAAGTGCAGCAACAAACATGGATGTACAAGTGTCACTGCAATAGGCTGAGTTCTTTGAGTATATGCCAAGGAGTGGTATAACTGGGTCAAATGGTAGCTTCATTTTTAGCTTTTTAAGAGTTCTCCACACTGCTTTCCATAGTGGTTGAACAAATTTACAGTCCCACAAGCAGTGGATGAGCATTCCCCTTTCCCCACATCCACTCCAGCATTTGGTATCAATTGTTCTCTTGATCTTAGCCAGTCTGACTGGGGTAAGATGAAATCTCAAAGTGGTTTTAATTTGCATTTCCCTAATTACTAGTGATGTTGAACACCTTTTAAGATCCTTCTTAGCCATCTTTATTTCTCCTTTTGAGAACTCTGTGTTCAGTTCCTTAGCCCATCTTTTAATAGGGTTACTTCTTCTCTTGATTCTTTGTTTTTTGAGTTCATTATATATTCTGAATGATAACCTCTGTAAAATGTGTTGCTGGTGAACCCTTTTTCCCATTCTGTGGGTTTTCTCTTCACTTCATTGGTTGCTTCTTTTGATGTACAGAAGCTTTTTAGTTTAATGAGGTCCTATTTGTTGATTCTTGACCTTGTATCCTGCGCAGTTGATGTCTGGTTTAGAAAATACTTTCCTACACCTATATCTTGTAGGTTATTGCGAGTGTTTTCTTCTAACAGTTTCAGAGTTCCAGGCTTCACACTGAGGTCTTTGATCCATTTGGACTTGACTTTTGTGCAAGGTGAAAGACAGGGGTTTAGTTTCAGTCTTCTATAGGTGGAGATCCAGTTTTAGCAGCACCATTTGCTGAACATGCTGTCTTTCTCCAGTGAATGTTCTTGGCCCCTTTGTCAAATATCAGGTGGCTGAAATTGAATGTATGCATATTTCGGTCTTCAATTTTGTTTCATTGATTTATGGATGTATTTTTGTGCCAGTACCATATTGTTTTTATGACTATAGCTCTGTAATACAGTTTAATATCTGGTATAGTAATCCCCCCAGCATTTCTCTTAGTGATCATGGTTGCTTTGGCTATCTGAGGTCTGTTTTGCTTCCATATGAATCTTAGGATGATTTTTTCCAATTCTGTGAAAAATGTCATGGGAATTTTGATTTGCGTTGCATTGAATCTCTAAATGACTTTTGGCAGAAAGCTCATTTTCACAATAGTAATTCTTCCAATCCGTGAGCATGGGTGGTCCTTCCATCTTCTGATGTCTTCTCAAGTCCCTTTCTTTATGGATTTAAAATTTTCATTGTAGAGGTCTTTAATGTCTTTGGTCAAGTTTATTCTGAGATATTTTTTTTTTTTGCAGATATTATGAAGGGGAATGTTTCCATGTACTCTTTCTCTGATTGCTTGTTATTGGTATATAGAAAGGTTACAGACTTTTGTAGATTAATTTTGTAACCTCCCACTTTCCTGCACATGTTAATAATTTCTAGGAGTTTCCTGGTGGAAACTTAGATATAATATCATATCATCTGTAAAAAGGGATAATTTGATCTCTTCTTTTCCATTTATTACTCCCTTAATTTTGTCCTCATGTCTTATTGCTCTTTCAAGAGTTTCAAGCACTATGGTAAAGAGGAGTGGAGATAGTGGACAACCTTGTCTGGTTCCTGATTTCAATGCGAATGCTTCCAGTTTTTCTCCATTTAGTGTGGTGTTGGCTGTGGGTTTGTTATATATGGCTTTAATTAGGTTGAGTTATGTTCCCTCCAGTCCAATTCCCTTTAGGACTTTGAACGTAAATGCATGTTGAATTTTGTCAAAGACCTTCTCTGCATCTCTTGAAATGACCACGTGGTTCTTGTCTTTGAGCCCATTTATATGATTTATTTTGTTTATTGACTTACATATATTGAGCCATTCCTGCTTCTCTGGAATAAAGCCAACTTGATCATGGTGGATGATCTTTTTGATGTGCGTCTGTATGTGGTTTGCAAGTATCTTGCTGAGAATTTTTGCATCTATGTTCTTTAAGGATATGGGTCTATAGTTCTCTTTTTTGGTTGTATCTTTACCAGGCTTTGGTATGAGAGTGAAGCTGGCTTCATAGAAGGAATTTGGAAGATTTCCCTCCATTTCTATTTTTTTGAATAAACTAAGTAGTATTGGATGCAGATCTTCTTTAAATGTCTGATAGAATTCTGCTGTAAATCCATCTGGTCCTGGGCTTTTTTTAGTCGGGAGGTTTTGTATTACTGTTTCAATTTCTTTTTGTGATATGGGTCTGTTTAAGCTGTTAATCTCTTCTTGGTTTAGTTTTGGTGGTTCCCATGCCTTTAGATATGCATCCATTTCTCTTAGGTTTTCAAATTTAGTAGCATATAGGTTTTTAAACTATTCCCTTATAATGTTCTGTGTCTTTCTGGTGTCTGTTGTGATGTTTCCCCTTTCATCTCTGATTTTGTT
>NW_008331140.1:2548177-2559552 GCF_000622305.1 Nannospalax galili
GTGTTGACCCTCCTCTTTATAGACTGGACACTGGTTCAAGTCCATCTGGTGGGGTTTCCTTGGCCTCCTTGATCAAGAGGTCAGATGACCCACCACATTTACAGGACATTTTGCGAGATGCTCATAGTCCCTGGGAACTAATTGACCTAGGAGGGCAAGGAGCAAAAAGTGTCCTTTGTGTCCCTCTGACCCAATTAGTATAGCTCTCGGTTTCCATGCTTTTAAGTACCCATCCATTTCTTTTAGGTTTTCAAATTAGTAGCATATAGGTTTTTAAAGTATTTCCTTATGATATTCTGTATTTCTTTGGTATCTGTTGTGATACTTCCCCTTTCATCTCTGATTTTGTTGATTTGGAGGTGCTCTTTCTTTCTTTTGGTTAGCTGGGCTAGTGGTCTTGCTTATCTTTTCAGAACCACCTCTTGGATTCATTGATTCTTTACGTTGTTTTCTTTGTTTTTAATTCATTAAGTTCTGTGCTGATTTTTCTTATTTCTTCTTGTCTTCTCGGTTTGGGTTTCATTTGTTGTTGCTTTTCAAGTGTCTCAGATGGCAGTGTTCAGTCATTTATTTGTGTTCTTTCTGATTTTTTAATGTGACTACTTAGAGCTATAAACTTTCCTCTAAAGATTGCTTTCAATTTGTCCCAGAGGTTTTGTTATATTGTATTGTCCTTTGCGTTTAGTTCCAGGAATACTTTTATTTCTTTCTTAATTTCTCCTTTGACCCATTCATCACTCAAGAGTGTGTTGTTTAATTTCCATGTGCTCATGTGGTTACTGGCATTTCTTCTGGTGTTGATTTTAAGCTTTATTGCATTGTGTTCTGATAGAATGCATGGAATTATTTAAATCTTTTTGTATTTGTTGAGATTTATTTGGTGCCCCAGTACATGGTCAATTTTTGAGAAGGTTCCATGGGGCACTGAATAGAAAGTATATTCTTTCATACTTGGGTGGAATATTCGGTAGATGTCTGTTAGTTCCATTTGATATATGGTATTGTTCAATTCAGATATCTCTCTGTTAATTCTCTGTCCTTTTGACCTATCTGATGGCTACAATGGGGTATTGAAGTCCCCTACTATTGAGTTGGCATTAATCTGGGTCTTAAAGTCCTGTGGTACTGTTTTTATGAAGTTGGGTACACCAGAGTTTGGTGAATATATGTTCATGATCGTAATGTCTTCTTGTTTTATTGTTCCTTTCATCAGAATGAAGTGGCCATCTTTGTCTCTTCAGATTGGGTTTAGTTTAAAGTCTATTTTATCAGATATTAGAATTGTAACACATGCCTTTTTCTTAGTACTATTTGCTTGGTATTTCCATCCTTTCACCTTAAGGTAGTGCCTGTCCTTGAAAGTGAGATAAGTTTCTTGCAGACAACAAAAAGATAGGTTTTGTTTCTTAATCCATTCAACTACTCTGTATCTTTTGTCTGAGGAGTTCAGTCCATTGATATTTAAAGTTATTAATGAAAGGTGTGTATTGAATCCTGTCATTTTTATTTTTGTTCACAGTCTTGATATTGCTATGCATTTCCACAGTTGTACCTTCATTGAATTTCTTTCCATCACCTCTTGTGCATAGTCGTTCCTTTCTTCAGCTCTTTGTGTCACTTCTAGAACTGTCTGTAGGGCTGATTTTGTGGACATGAATTCTTTTAGCCTATTTGTGTCATCGAAGGTTTTTCTTTCTCCTTCAAATATGATAGACATTTTCACTGGGTAAAGTAATCTGTGTTGGCATCTGTGGTCATTTAGTACTGGGAATACTTTGGTCCAAACTTTTCTGGCTTTCATAGTTTGCAAAGAAAAGTCAGCTCTAATCCTGATGGGTTTTCCTGTATATGTGACTTGTCTTTCTTTTGCAGCTTTCAGTATTATCTCTTTGTTCTGAATGTTTAGTGTTTTTACTATGATGTGCCGTGGAGAGTATATTTTCTGGTCCTGTCTATTTGGTGTTCTATATGCTTCTTGTATTTGTACGGGCATGTCTTTTCTTAATTTGGGGGTATTTTCTTTTACAATCTTGTTGAAGATCTGTTCCATACCATTATCTTGAGATTCTTCTCCTTCCTGTGTGCCTATGGTTCATAAGTTTTGTTTTTCTTATGGTGTCACACAATTCTTGCATATTCCATTTTGTGTTTTCTTAAATTTTTCATGGTCTTTGCTTGAGTGGTCTAATTCATCCACTTTGTCTTCCAGACTTGATATTCTGATTTTCATTTTATTCGTCCTATTGGTGAGGCTTTCTCCTGTCATTTTTATTGGCTTACTGAGTGCGCATCATTTCATCCTGAGTATTCCTCAATATTTCTAACTCTTTTCGTTTTTCCCTATCATTGTTCAGTTATTTGATTTCTTTGTGTGTTCTTTAAATTCAATGAATTCTTTTACACTGTTTATAATTGTTCTTTTGAGTTACATGTCCTGTGTTATCTCTAGGGAGTTTTCATTGTACTCCTCTAGAGGACTATTGGTACTTGGTGGGGATATATTATTTTTGTCTTACATGTTATCATTTTTTTTCTCTTTGACTTTAACATGTGAATTTCTTTTATAGTTTCTGATTCTTGTGTGAGATTCAACCCTTCCTTTGTTGAGTCTGCTTCTTTTTGTAAACTTTATGTGCCTTTGTGGTTTACTTGTTGGGCATGAAAAGCTGGTTGTTCTAGGCTTCAGGTTCTCTTTTTTGATTTTATATTGGAGTGACCTAATTGCTTTTGTCTTCAGGAGTTCCCACAGAGGCCCAAGTGAGATGAGGCTCAGATGCTTTCAGGCGTTCTCTTAAAGTCCGGGTCCCTCCAGGAAAGATGCTGCCCTCAGGAATTTGGGGACTGCGCTGGCATGGGAGCAGGGCCCAGGACAGATACTGGTCCCAAGAAGCTGGTGCCTGTGCCACCCTGGGACTTAAAGGAAGGTGAAGGCAGGCCCAGAGGGTTCCTTGTGGCTGCAGGGAGGAACTGGGTTGGTCCGGATGCAATGGATCAGGAAGCATTGGTGGCTCTGGGCCGAGAGGTTAGCCCCTGTGTCTGGGGTACCAAGATAAGAAATGGGCCTCTATCCAGGCTAGGAGGAGAGATGTGGTGGGGGAGCTGGGTGGGTGAAATAGGCTGGGGGAGACAAGGTGTGGTGGCCCCATTGGACTTACCCAGGAAAGGTACTGGGACCAGGACACTGGAGGCTGTGCAGCCCAAGGAAGCAAAGGGAAGTGAGGGCAGGACCAGGCCCGAGGTCTCCTAGAGACTAGGAAAGATGCTGGCACCAGGACACCCAGAGGCTGTGCAGCCCAGGGAAGTAAAGGGAGGTGAGGGCAGGACAAAGCCCAGAGGACTCCCGGGGACCACAGGGAGGACCTGGGTTGGTCAGGATGCAAAGCATCAGGAAGCAGTGGTGGCTCTGGGCAGAGAGATTAGTCCCAGTGTCTGGAGTGCAAAGACAAAAATGGGCCTGTACCCAGGCTAGCAGGAGAGATGTGGCAGGGGAGCTGGTAGGGTGAAAGAGACTGGTGGAGTCAAGATGTGGTGGGTTCGCTAGACTTACCCAGGACAGGTGCTGGGACAGGGACACTGGAGGCTGTGCAGCCCAGGGAAGTAAAGGGAGGTGAGTGTAAATAAAGATTTTTTTTAAAGAAAATCTTAGTTTGACACAGACTCGTATACTCATATGGTATTAAAAGGAAAACTTCAGTTATGTTTAGTTTTGGTTTTATTTGTTAGACTCTGTGTGTAGCCTAGGCTGATCTGATCACCACAGCCCATATAAGCCTGCTTCCCAGCAGTGCAAGGAATATATAACTGTACAAAATTAATTCATGAGTAACTCAGAACTAGAATAGATTCAGAAAACTTTGTACTTCTCTGTACTACATGGTTAGTGAGTGTATCAAAAGCAGTAGAGAAATAGCTTGATTGTTTACAGTATACTTATTTGAACATGTTCCCATCAATTGGCGATTTGTGATAGGCAGAAGCTTGCCATTTTATAATTGCCTGAGAATCAGATAACAGTTACAGAAGTTCCTCTTTTTCTCTTGTTTTTCTTTTATTCTTTATTTTCTTTTTAAAGAGGTTGGTTCTCTACATGTACTTAAATATGGCCTAAAACTAGTGATCCTCCAGTCTCTTCATCCTGAATGCTGAGATTACATGGTTGAGTCATGACACTAGGTTAAAAGACAAAATGTTAAGGTAAGTTTCCTCCTTTTGTTTTAAACAAACAATTTAGGTTAATTTTCATTTTATTGCCAAGGAATGCATAGTACTTAGCATCAGGTGAATAGTTTCCTATTTATTTGGCAATGAAATGTACATTTATAGGTTTAAATATATTGTCTCATAATTCTGCAAAGCCAAGTTATCTACTGAGGCTTATCATATTCAGTTTTATACATGAAATTATATAATATGCAATGCATGTATATATGCATATGACTGAGTGATTGAAAATGAAAAATCTTGACATGATTGAAAACACTGGTAGTTCATTGATTGAAAGATTCCACTTGCTACTTTTACCTGGATCTTTTCTGTAATTCCTTCAAACTTTTAATTTGCTTGCTATTGAAAAGTTTAGGACTTAAAAGGTCATTTTAGAGCTGGTTTGCAGAGACTGTATTTCTTTCTGAATTAAGTGGAAAAGTTTTAGTGAGTTCAATACTTACGAATAGCAGTAATTGGATTTTTATATGTGTTGCTAAATAAATACTGAGAAATAAGACAAAATCCACCTTCAAGATGAAGTGTTCATCACTAACTAGAATGAATTTCCAGTTGCTAATGTTTGTAAATCTTTTACTGTAACCCTCAGACCAATTATTCATGGACTACTGATTATATAAGCTAATGTTAATAAATCATACAACCTTAAATACCTTTTGCATATCTTCTTAGAAGACATATAAATTCCCCATAAGAAATATTTTGGAAGTTTAGTTTATTAGTTACTACAAAATATCTTTGAGGCAGATAAATGATCCTTTCGAGATTGTCACGGATGTTGTCAATTGATGTATACACATGTCCACAGACACACATACAAGTATACATATGAAAACATGTACCAGCTATGGCACCATGTTATTTTGCCTAACTTTTGGAATCTAGGTGCAAATATTGATATTAGCATAAATAATGAGAAAAATAGAAAACTTTTTACACTTTTTGTTTTGTGTTTTCAGTGTTTACATACAAATATAACTTCAAATTATGAGTAACTCCACATTACATAATAGACACTGATGAAGTTTTACATGGCTTCTTACTGTCACAAACATAGAAATTGTTTAATTAAAAAATAAAGCCATTTATTTAGTGTAGGAGGAGGGTTTCACATGACAGAGGCCTGTGTGGAAGTCAGAGAACAATTTGCAGCAGTTGGATCTCTTCTCCCACCATGTCTATCTCAGGGATCAAACTTAGGTAGTCAGGCTTGGTGGCCGGAGCCTTTGCCTCCCAAAACCTCTCCCTAGCCCCCAAATAGAAATTGTTATTGTCTCCACAGACATCACTTTTTCATGTTATTACTGTTCATCTGGATTTATTAAAAGATGATAGCAGTAAATACATTAGATAAAAAAAAACCTACTGAAAAAAATATATATATACAATATCTGAAGTGTATGTGTATACCTGAAGGCTATATAACAAGAAACACAGTGCCAGACAGGAGAAACTTCCCTTTGTGTTGTTGGTCAGTTTAGTCCAAAAGACTCCCCAAATAACGCAGGTTATTGGCACAGCCATGGATTGCCTCCAAGAACTTGAAGGTAAGACCCTATTGCTGAAGACAGAAGATACTTCAGACACAGGACTTGGAGCATTGCAGCTGGAATTGATCTGATCTAGAAGCCTCCTCCCTGAAAACTGGCTCTCATAGTTCTATTGGATAGTAATCAAGCTGTTAAGGGAGAAAAACTGTCAGTGACTCAACCCCAGCTTTAATGTCTAAAAATTACAGGAATAAACAGCACAAGCTGTAGTGGTGCTGTAGTGGCATTTTTTTCTTAGGGATATTCAACAGCTATCTAATTGTATTTAAGCCCTCACAATGGTAGGGAAATTTTGTGTGCCACTTTAAACATAGCCAAATACACATGGCTGGAGAGGTTTCCTAGAGAAAACTCCTCCTTTGTGATATCCCTAGACAAATGTAATTTCATACTGTGTGCTAAATATAGATCTTTATATTTACCATCTACCACTCACCACTCATCAAAGAAGCTTTTTGCAGCAACAGATGGTAACTATTACAAAGTTTCACAACCAGTCACAGACAGAGAATAAGAGCCTGAGAGATGCCCAGTCCTATGGGACACATCGGTAATGGAATCTCTACATCTAAGGCTTGTGAAACCTAGAACAGGGGGTGGAGAGACTACTAACGCATCTCCCAACTCTTACCAGTGAAGTTTCCTCATGTAACCGAGTGTAATGCACACATCATGCCAGAACTGGCAAAAATGTAAGGAATAAGAGACTTCAGAGTGTGGGTCTCTGGATTGGACTATTATATTAAAACTTATGCATCCAGGTCTCAGGGACTGTTGTGGAAGAGGACATGAAAAGATTATCAGAGCCCGGGTTGGTGCATGATCATAAGGAAACAGAGTCTTCCAGGCCTCCTTGAGCTTGCTCATATGAACTTACAGCAATGGTTTCAGCACACACAAGACTCAGGCAGTCAATCAGACAAAAACCCACCACAGAACAGGGAAAAGGGCAGCAAACCTGTACATTGAATTTACTGCTGGGAGGTGCATGCATGGTTTCCTTCTCCCACCATCCTTACAACCAAAACCCCATGTCAATATTTCCTCTGCTCACACTCTCCCTTCACTCAACTCTGCTTCTGTCTTTTTCAATATCAGAGACATCATGAATGCTCTTCCCAAACTCCTCAGTTTTGTCATATCCTGCTGCCACCTACCCCAATTGTACTGAAAATTACTGCTGGGAGGCATGCCTGCTCTAGGCTCCCATGCCCACTACAACCCTCCCTCCTGCTCTCCTTACAACCAACTGAGAAATTATTCCTCCAAACTACAGTTTAGGGAATAATAATATTTATTGGGCTTACTAACAGAGCATATGATGTCAGTGAGGAGTACTGAGTACTTGCAAAGGTATACACACCCTTGAGCTTTTTCTCTACATGTGAGCTGAGCCTTCCAACTCGGTAGCTGCTGGCCCGAGATGGTGAAGAACCTCCCTTCTTCCTGGCTTCCCAGGTGTCTCTCCTCATGCAGTTATTGATTAGGTGGGAGGCGTTACTGTCTCCCTGTGCCCCTCCCTTCTTATGGAAAGTTTTAAGGTTCAACTTTTTGCAGTAAGTGGGAGGGGCAGAAGCTAGAGAAGAAGATAGCCATCTGTTGTTGGTCATTCAGAGGACACACCTATGCAACAATCTTAGGCAAAGAATTATTGGCAGGTGATTACTGCTAGGTGTGGGAGAGTCGATCTTCTTTAAAGGAGAGACTAGATAGTTTGACTAGACTCCAGTGGATGAACTGACACCAAGGGACATCTAGGCACACAAACTTGACTCAGTAGGCCTTAACAAATATGACAGAATAGAAGAAAACCTGTGAGGGGAACCTGGGACAGTGGTTACACAAAAATTTAATAACAAATATAAAAATATATATTAAGAGATCTTAAAATTCAAGAAAAATTCAAAAAATGGCAGGATTAAGGATTATTCCAGAAACCATATTAGATACATCAGTAGAAAGATTTTCTGGTGACAAATATACCTATGATCAAATACTCTACCTCTTATGCCATTACGGAATAGAAAATGAAACAATGAAATACCACAACACATATTACAGTGACCAAAATCTGTAACACAGAGATATCAAACCCTGCAATGTCATGAAGCATAACGATCTCTGGTGAGAATTGTCTGTCATTTTGATCAACAGTATATTTATATTTTCTAAAACTTCATTCAAGAGTTTATTCCTATCCTCTTTGAATTCCTTGAATTGTTTGTTCTTTAAAGCCCTTGAATTATTATCATGTTTATGATTCTTCTTTGAAGTTATATGTGCTGGAGTTCCTCTGGTTAGTTCTCATTACAGGACACTTCTGTAGGACTGGTGGGTTTTGTGGGAACATATTATTTTCCCCCTAGTATTTGTGTTTTTGAATTGTGATCTTTGCATATTTGCTTCTTTTTTGTTCGTGTGAGGGACATAGTATTCTAGGCTACGTTTGTTAAGTAGAAATTTCATTTTGTTTTTATTGCTGTCATAGCATGGTTGATGTCTTATTAGGTATGAACAGTTTATGTTTCAGGTTCACACTTTTGAAATTTTTGTTGGATGGATGTAGTGTTCTAGTCTGGTTTGATGTGCCCAGTGGGCATTCATACTTAGAAACCTGAGAAGGAATTAATGAGATTTAACAAGCTCACCTGTGTTGTCCAGTTGGCATGAACAGCAGATTTCCATCCTAGTTCCAGAAAGAAAAAAATGGCAAACGAGTGGGCAGATTCTAACCAGCTCACTGGGAATCATGAACAACAGCTCCCACTATAATCCCAGAGTGCTTTTAGAGTTTTAAAAGAGTTTTTTTTTTTTACAGTAACATGGGTGTATTCCCATCTCACACTGTTTCCTGCTCTTATCTTAATTTTTCAGTGCTTTCTTTTGCTTTATTTTCCTTTTATTTGTTTTCTTTTCTCAATGTAGACTATAGATTACTCATATGACACCTTCATTTAATTTGAATGTCAGCACTTGATGCTATAAATTTCTCTTCTAACGTAACTTATGTTAGTAATTTGTGTAATTTATTTGCATGTTAAGTAAAGTGCCCTCAAATTTTGACAGTACCTTCTACATTCTAATGTAATAGAAATTTTCTGAAGAATTGTCTTCTAGGATTTTATTTAGAAGAAACAGTGGTCATCAATAAAATAATCCATGGTGTTTTCATATTTTTAACTCTTGGACTGAAGAAGTTTTCATTAATTTTGATCTTTCATGTTGTCCCTTTTTCTAACTTAAACTATCTTGAAATAGGTAATAACCTCAAAGATGATGAAGAGACTAAAATCATAGAGCATATCATTAGATGTTACTGAGTTGATGGTGACAAAAGGTTAGGTATAATGATGAAATGTGAAGAAAAAACACTGTTTAATAGTTCATATATACTTTTAAAGAATATATAAGTATGACAGAAATCGGATAATGACATCAATAAAAATGAAATTGAAAACAACCTCATGTTAAAAGAATATAATTTTCAAAGCTTTTGGAATTGCAAAGTTAAAGGTTATTCAGACAAGTGAAGTTCTCTATGACTGGCAGAAGTGAAATATAAGCTTATTTTATTTCAACTAGTAACACCTATGAAGAAAAACAAGAAAATTAAAAGTAACAGCAATATAACAGACAGTAGTGAAAAATGCAGAAGCTGATAAAGAAAGCATGCTACATGACCCTATTATACAGCTAAGTCTAATTGTGATGGCTAATCCTGGGTGTCAACTTGACTGGATCTGGGATTAACTGAAATGAGAGAGGTCTTCTTGATTGGATCATCTGAAGCTGGAAGACGCACCCTAAATGTGGGTGTTACCTTCTGATGACAGCAGGGATAAAAGGCCAGGTCAGAGGAGAACGCCTGGCTTCTTGCTGCTTGTCTTCTCTCTCGCTGGTGAGTTTGTCTTGCTGCTTGTAGACTGAAGACTAGCTGATCTTTTGGAATTCGTCAGACCTTCAGCGCCAGATTGGGACTACTGAGACGTCCAGCTTCGTGGACGGAGCGACTACGTATTCTCAGCCTCTCCAGTGTGGTGCAGCCATTGTTGGACTACTCGGGCTCTATCCTGTGAGCTAAGCTAATAAATCTCTATACATATATATTCATCCTACCGGTTCTGTTTCTTTGGAGAACCCTGACTAATACAGTAATATTCTTTAAAATAATGAATTTCTGTAAATTGAAAACAAATCGCTTTAAAAAAATCATAATGTTTTCCAAGAAGGAACTTCATCTATATATGCCATAGTGATATATAACATTTACATTTTCTTCTATATTTTCATATACATGCACATAATATATTCTCATTTTATCCATACTTCATTTCCTCTCTTCCATTCCTCCCCATATACCCCCATTACATTTCCCTCCCAAATTCATGTGCTTTTTTTTTAACCCACTGATGCCACTTAATGCTGCCTGTATGTGAATAAGTGCAGGATCATCTACTAGGACAATAATAGACTTTCAGGGGCTGTATTTCTGAGCAAAATGTATTCTCCCTCTCCTAGCAGCCATCAGTTGCCAATAGCTTCTCAGCTAGAGGTGGGACTTGATGAGCTACAATGCTACCCATAGTAGAATTTTAGTTGGCTTGATATTGAGCAGAACTTGTGCATGCAGTCATAACCACTGTGATAAGTATATGACCTTCACATATTCTCCCATCTATTTTAAATCACTTGTAATCAATACTTTAAATTACTTATAATGCCAAATACAATTCAAATGCTACAGAAACAGTTGTCATATTATACAATTTAGTACATAATCACAAGTAAAACATAGGACATTTTCTGGAACATTTATTCCTGTGTGTTTTCAATACACCATGTATTAGACTTTAGAATGAGAAGACAACCAACATATTGTGTCTGTGTGTGCACATATCTGCAATAATCAGAGATTTTTATTTTGTTATTGAATCCATTATATTTCATAAACATTTTATTTCATTCATTGGTTTAACTGTTAAACATGCTAAATTTTTTATAATTTTATTTTCTGAAAAGTTCCTTGGAGGCAGAATTATAATTCAGATATATTAGGGAGGAATCTGGGCACACAATTATCCCAGATGAGATTCCTTCCACTTTCATATCAAATGTTTACTACATTTTACAAACCTATTCCATTGAATTTTTTCACCTAATTTCTTATTGATGTTTACACCACATCTTGTGTTATAATGAATATCTTTACGGATGTATCATTTTGGACCAGTGTGGGATTTTCTCTAGGATATGGACAGGAATGAAATTATATAGTCACATATGTTAATATTTACTGCCATGTTTATGTACTGGGTACTATTCTTGTTTCTAAGCTTTGCCAATCTGTGCAATATATATTCATATATATTTGTATGTATATTTATCACTCATGATGGTCTTAATTTATAATTTTTATAAAATTATTTTAATCTCTGTATGTATATGTTACCATGACTTTTGAATAATTTACATGTTATGTCTTCTTTCACAGCTTAAATTTTTTGGAAAGAATTCCTTAAATATTTTGGATATCTTAAATCAATTTTAGATGTTAAAGCACATATTCTGATATAATTGTTTGCTGGCTAAAACATGGCTTAT